>NC_089744.1:84441168-84633668 GCF_040412425.1 Macrobrachium rosenbergii | reverse complement strand
ATTACAATTACATATACTGTATAGTGTGGGTGTATATGCATGGGCCACTCAACATCTTTTGTTTTCTGTTTCTAATCCCTGGGCTGACTGCCCATTGATCTTCTGCTCCTGCCCTTCTTGATCTCCGTTGCCGTATGCTCAATCCCTCGTTGTTCGGAGTCATCCCCTTGCTGTCGAAACTTTTTGTTTATGTTCTTCTTAAAATTCTGATAAATGATCTCACACATACTCTTGTCCTCTAAATTGTTTCCAACGTTGCCTTCCGTCGTTTCTTCATAAGAGTTGATGAGCGCGTTCTCTATGATCACCCTCGATGGTCTGTTCTTGTTTTTATATATAAAATCTATATTTTCCCAGTCGATGTTATGGCTGTAATTCCAGGAGTGTTTGGTCAGTGCCGAGGCTTGGCTGAACTGGCGAATGTTCTGCTTATGCTGGCCGCTCTGACCAAAATATACTCTATCACAATTGTCACAAGGTGCTACATAGAACCCACCCTCTTCTCCCCCTTTTACAGGTATTTTATTTCCGGTTACCTTATTCCTAATGTTGTTTTACAATGCCAGACTAATCTAATAGTTTCCAGTCTCGTTTAAATCCTTAGTAATGCTATTGCTTGGAATGACGATCGTATTTGTCTCGTTTGTAGCGTCTTTGTCTTGACGTCTTTTCCCATAAGTGTTTCATGGCCTTGCCTTAGTATGCGCCTTCCTCCACCAGTGAGTTGGGTGTCCCAGGTTTTTAAATTAAGGGAACAGATATTGAAGCTCCTGGTCCACATAAGGTGGGCTGCAAAGCCCTGCCCTGTAAGCCCTAATAGTCAACCCTGTCGGCATCCCTGTCTTGATATCCTTCGCGTGGCTAGAATACATGTGTATGTAAGTGTTTACATGTGTGTCCTTTCTGTGTATGCTATGCTATGCTCTGTTTTGCTACTTGCTCTTGTGAGTTAACATCCAGGAAGGGGATTGTCCCTTCTCCCTCCTCTTCTAAAGTAAATTTAATCGGTCTGTTGATCTGCCTGAGTTCAGCCAAACAACTAACCAATTTCTCTTTTCCTCCACAGTGTATGACTAAGATGTCGTCTACACATCTAGCCCATTTTACTATCTTGAGCAGCGATATCTTTTTCTCGCCTCTTCCCTCTCCAGTCATTCCATAGGCTGGAACCCACGGACACCCCATACTTCTGAGTTAAGTATTTATCCCTCCACTTAATCAAATTAATTCTTTTATATATATTATATATATATATATATATATATATATATATATATATATATATATATATATATATATATATATATATATATATATATATATATATATATATATATAATTGTGCATGTGTGTACATATACAAATCATGCTTGGACGCTTATGTGAATCTGTATATGAGCCAGGATAATGTGTGTATTCATATATGTTTGGTACGATGTATTTATCAGTATTTAATAGAATCCTGTTATCGCTATAACAGGATGCTCTATAAGGATTTTCTTACGAAGTTATTTAATTCCAAGACCCACATTCACTTCATCAAGATCTTTCAAATGATTTCAGCAAAAATAAAGTAATAATAAACAAGGCAACAAAAATGAAAATAAAGTAGACTCACAAAAGATTCAGGCCACAGAGAGAGAGAGAGAGAGAGAGAGAGAGAGAGAGAGAGAGAGAGAGAGAGAGAGAGAGAGAGAGAGAGGCTCTAAGAATGCCTGAATGTCCATGGAGATAAAGAAAAAGGAAGATTCACAGACGTAGGATAAGGAGGAGGGCCACGAGTAGTACTATTAAAGGGGAAGACCTCGAAAGGAAAGGAGAACCGGCCTGTGGATGGAAGAACATTCTTGGTTAGATACGGATTCTCGGCGCACATTATTATTATTATTCGGATGTATTAATCAGGACGAAGTCTGCCGTTTTATCTGCCCGGCGCACAGTGATGTCTTCTTTTTGCTTAAGTTCTTTTGGCGGCTTCTTTCATTTGAGGGGTGAGGATGTTGCCCCTGCACACACCGCGTTCAATGAGGGCTTCAGCAGGCAGTAGAGGTTGCAGAGAGTCTGTGGTGCTGATAAGGTGGTGACTCTCGTGTTGTTGTATCGAGTTATGCAATAACTCGATTTCAAGCCTTTTATCAAGAGGTTTAGGTTTAGTTATAATATGGCAATTAAGGCCTAAACGAGGCAGGGCGTCTTGGTCGGGGTTATTATTATTATTATGATTATCATTATTCAGAAGAGCCTAATTCATATGGAACAAGCCCACCAAAGGGGCCATTGACTTGAAATTCAAACTTCTAAAGAATATGGCGCTCATTAGGAAGAAGTAAGAAGAGGTATAGGGAAACAGAAAAAAAGAGATCTCACTTATTTAAAAAGGAAAAATAAATTAACAGACTAATATATAGATAAGAATGTATTAAAATGCAGGGAGACAGTACTAGGGTAGTAATGCATTGCATCTCCTCTTGAACTTTTGAAGTTCCTATTGCATGACACCCTCAGGGAGGCTGTTCCACAGTCCAACATTATGAGAAATAAACCTCTGGAACTGAGAGGTTCCACAGCGAGGAGGCACATTTACTGCATGTTGGTGCCGCTGTTCAGCAAATCTGATCGCTCTCTCTCGGCAGGAAAAGGGGATCAGGGATCAATTGAGTCTGTGAGGTATCTAGGCTACTTATAGATTTCGGTTAGAGATGGATCTTTGCCTTCATACACATTCCACCGCAGTTCGCTATACGAGCACTTCATTACCGAGATCTCCAGCCATTTTAGAATTTCCCTTTTGAACGGCAAACCTCATAAAAGGCTTCTTTTTCCGCGCATATTGTTAAGCTTTGCAATACTCTTATGTTTTTTGCGATACCTTTATGTTTTTCCGGATGGACCACTTAACTCTTTATTCATTTTGCTGACTAAATATTAATTATTTTGTTTATTTCACGATGATTTATGTCTTTCCTTACCGGGTGGACGAGTTTGGTCGTTCAACGCAATCTAACATGACTTCGCGTGGAAGCGGCTTCCAGCTGGAAACAAACAAAAGCTGACGTCTCAGCTCGGAAGAATTTGTCCTTATTTGACACTGGATTAAATATGATAGGAGACGAATGATAGTGTTAAAAATAATTAGCAAACAATTTTATCTAATCAGTAAGATACAAAACCCTTCTCGTGCACTGGCTTGTCAGTGGGGAAACTTGTGATCATTTAAGCGTATGGAGCCCCATACCATTATATACGTAGGATTCTATGGTTAACTCTCTCTCTCTTTAACGAAATAAAGCTAATTCATGAACCTGACCAACCAGGCAACAAGTTTCTTTTTTCTGGTCTAATTTGCTCAAAGTGAGACTTTTCCTCACAAAGGGACACGCCCTTTCATTACTGACTGCAGCACCCAGTTTCAGTTATTATTCCTTTTCGAAGTGAACGGTGCGAGTAACAATGATTAGTTTTCTCTTACTTTCATTTGTTTTTAATCACTTCAGAATATCAGTGCATTGCATCACTCCTGTGCTTCCTCCACTAACTTTTCGTAGAGGTAAAGGCACTCATACTGTTAGTTTGTAATCAACATAATTTTCTTCAATGCTCCTTGAGGAGGTCGTGCAATTGCAACTTCAAAAGTTCAAGCGAAGATACAGTGCATTGCGATCCTAATGCTATTCTCCTTGCATTTTAATACATTTTTATTTATTTATTAACTTATTATTTCATTTTGTCTTTTTAGTAAATGAGATCTCTTCTCTGTATTTCCCTTTACCTTCTCTTACTTCCTAATGAGCACCATCATATTCTTTGGAAGCTTGAATTTCAAGTCAATGGCCCCTTTAGTGGAC
Organism: Macrobrachium rosenbergii; assembly: GCF_040412425.1. NCBI lineage: Eukaryota > Metazoa > Arthropoda > Malacostraca > Decapoda > Palaemonidae > Macrobrachium > Macrobrachium rosenbergii. Next base: position 84,629,823 of record NC_089744.1, on the reverse strand, counting down.
TTGTTCCATATGAATAGGGCTCATCTTCTGAATAATAATAATAATAATAATAATAATAATAATAATAATAATAATAATAATAATAATAATAATAATAATAATAATAATAATAATAATAATTACAAAGAACGAGAGGATTTATCATTAGAGTATCGTTGTTATTTATTTTGTAATTGAAGTAGTATGTGTGACTGATTTATAGATTTTAGGCATATGCCAAGCGCTGGGACAACTATGGCCATTCAGCGCTGAAACGGAAATTGACAGTGAAAAGGGTTGAAAGGTGTAACAGGAGGAAAACCTCGCAGCTGCACTATGAATCAACTGTTAGGAGAGGGTGGACATTAAGATGGAAGAAAGAGAATACGAACGGAGGTACAGTAAAAGCAATGAAAGCAGTTACAGCTAGGGGCCGAAGGCACGCTGCAAAGAACTTTAGGTAATGCATGTCCACACTGCACCGCATGAGGTGCAATGACGGCACTAACCCCCTACGGGGAGAAGGAGTAGTGTGTGAGTGCGTGTGCATGTGTGTATGTGTATGTAGGCACGGTAAATATACACAAAAAGCATTTGTTGCGAGAATACAAGCCCATTCTCTTGATATACGCAAATGTTGTTTATCTATCTTTCTTGCATCCTGTAGAATACAGATGTGTGTTTGTGTGTGTATATATATATATATATATATATATATATATATATATATATATATATATATATATATATATATATATATATATATATAATTATATAAATACACATGTATATATATAAATATACAAGTATATATATATATATATATATATATATATATATATATATATATATATATATTTATAAATACAATATATATATCTGTAAACAACCACCTCAAAAGAGAAATAAGACTCCTAAGGATAAGTAAGTAATCAAACTCCTTTTAACTGACATTTCGATAAAAACTGTGAAGTTTTTTGTGATGCTGAGAGGAAAAGTGATTTTAAAATAGAAATTAAAATAGTGTTTCCCAGGATGTCTACATCACATGGAAGCGTTGTTGGAATAATGGAATGGAATATAAGATTTAGACCAAAGGCCAAGCACTGGGACCTATGAGGTCATTCAGCACTGAAACGGATATTGAAAGCAGAAAGGTTTGAAAGGCGTAACAGGAGGAAAACCTCAAAGCAGTCGAAGCACTATGAAACAATATGAAACAATTGTCAGGAGAGGGTGGATGGCAAGATGGAAGAAATATAATATGAATTGAGGTACAGCAAAAGGAATGAAAGAGGTTGCAGCTAGGGGCCGAAGGGACGCCGCAAACAACCTTCAGTAATGCCTACCGTGCACCGTGTGAGGTGCGCTGGCGGGGGAAAGCGTTGTTGGATCTCCTAGAATCTCAGGTTGCGTATGTCAGGTCTGGCACCGGTTCCGTCAGCCGTCTCCTCACCGAAACACATCGTATGATTTCTGTACTTGAGGACTGTCCTCGCCTTCCCCAATTCACCAATCCTCTCTTCTTTACTTCTTTCTTTCTCCTCCCCCTCCTCCCTTATTCCACTTCCGATAGTATCGATCATCGCTCGAGCTAATTCATCTCTCTTATCGGTTCCTGATACCTTTGAGAGAAAGAAAGAGGATGATTGTCCAGCTATATTGAGAGAAAAATCGAATTTCCTTCTCCACTTCAACATGATTATAACGTGCTTGATGCTCAGCACTGCACGTTTTCTTGTAATGATGCTGTTATCCACTCCTCCCTCCTTTAAACAGGTGTTTTCCTCTTCTTTTCACTCTCGGACATTTTATCAGTAATTCTGGGGCTATGTCAACACCAGTGCCACTTCCTGAGTATGTGGCTTTTGTCAACATCAGCCCGTAGCCCAGATATTATTTTTTTATATCTTAGTGCAGTAAAAATATATAAAATCATACCTGGGAAAATAGTTCCAGACTTCAGTAAGAAAAGCTAATACGACAAAGAATTAAAATACGACGCTGGCAACTGAATTAAAAGAAAAGTAATCACAGTGACGAATAACATAGTTATTCTTTAGACCTTCTACTGTCATAGTAACGTCGTTCTCATAACTTTCGTCTTCAAATGACATTTTCATTCATTTTCCGGCCGATTCTTCGTCCTTACGAGTCAGATACAAAATACGGACTCGCATAACACGCACACAAACACAAAGCTAGAGTTGTATATAAATCATGTCCATTTAACGCGCAAAAATGCTACCATTCTATCTATCAAAGGCTCAAATGATTGAAAACAAACCTTACCTGTACCACATCTTCTGATAAACCATCTTGATCCTCGTTCTGTTTTTATCACTCTATACCCCGCGTCTGACGCTTCTCCTCTAAATCCTATATACTGACGATGATATCTCACTTTGACTGAATGCTCCTCCTTCGGAGACAAGTTCTTCCCGACTGTGTTCACAAACTTGAGGACTGAATAAGGGGGTGCGCGTGTTTCTTATCTTCCTCTCGTCCTGCTTCTCCAGTTCCGTCGTGTCCTGCGGCAATTACCACTCCTTATCGCTTGGCAATCTCGTTACCAAGGGCTAATTGTAGAACAGCAGTCCTTCGTTGCCCTTCTTGGGTATACGTTTATGAGAGCGGGGGAAGTTACGTCACTGAAGAGGCAGGTAAAAGAAATGATAAACTCTACGGTAGTGGCCGGTCGAGTTTCATTTATGAAGATTATTTTTAAATTTTGTAACTGTATCGAACATTTGCAATAGCATAGCATAGACTGCCATATTATCTGACGTAAGATGCCGTTTGATAAGGAACAATAAAGATGCTTGATTTTTATTTTTTAAGAAAACCTTAAAAGGTTACGATATGCAGAGACTGGTGTTTACCTTCAGGTAGACGATAATTGGATTTCAACTATATTATTATTATTATTATTATTATTCAGAAAGTGAACTCTATTCATATGGAACAAGCCAACTCAAGGGGCTATTGACTTGAAATTCAAGCTTCCAAAGAGTGTGGTCTTCATTAAGAAGTAAGAGAAGCTAAGGGGAGACATTTTTTTATGTCCATTAGTTTAGTTATTTTGATCAACAAATAAAGTAAAAAAAAATATTAGTTAAGTAAAGTGGGGGTATAGAAAAAAATACACATGAACAACATGTTTATGACAACAAACCAATTTGTATGTGATTCAGCCATTTCAATCCACCTGTTAAATTACTTCTGTAGCTTAGCTACACACCGATGTGCAGTCTTACTTTGTTCTGGTTTAGTTTCATGGAATTTCTTCATAAATCCTTCTTCAGACTATCATAGTTCAAGGCTTCATCAGAAGGCATACTAGAGAAAATTTGCAGATCCTTACCTGTTAGTAATGGACTAAGAAAAATAGCCCACTCATCTCTAGGCTAGTCTTGACTCTCTGCAAAAATCTCAGATCTTTCAGTAAAACTGCCCATGTTGCTGTGCTTCTCATTGAATCTTGGTATCTTTGGCTTTACAGTGAATGCAGGGGAGCTAGTGATCTCTCCAAAGTACCACAGCCAATTTCTGTCTTGATTCTCTGTACGACAATTTCATGTGGACTTGCTTCTGCTTGTATATTCTCTTCATAAGTTCTGTCTTTCGAGCATTTGCTCTCTGACTTTAGGATTCTTCTCTTGTTCTCCGTTGCTCTGCACAAGCTACATCTTGTTCCTTCACAAAATTGATTAGATCTTGGACTTCCCTAGCCAGCTCTACATGCCTGGCTATCTATGTTGCTATCATGCAGACATACTTAAACCTTTGGCTAACATAATAAAAAAACTGACTCTTAAAATTAATATCTTGGGAAGGTCAATAATTTTGTTGCACAAAGTTTGGGGTATATATAATTTGCAAGAGCAGTGGCCAATAGCTTTATAACTGGTGTGATTATAACGCAATATATATATATATATATATATATATATATATATATATATATATATATATATATATATATATATAATATATATATATATATATATATATATATATATATATATATATATATATATATATATATATATATATATATATATATATATATACATACATATATATGATGGAAACAGAAGCCATTTACAATCTCTGGCCAACGACACATCCCAGAAGGTAACAGTAAATTTTGGCCATCGTACTGACAGGCGTGGTAATTACAGGTGGTTCTTTGAATGGCTGCTCTTTGAAGCAAAACACTAAGATACTCGTGGTGAACTGAAAGCACAGTATTCATCTTTCTATCTGCCTAGCTTTGCTCTTACCGTTTCTTGTCTTGGCTAGCTTTACCAACCATGGGCTGCCAATTATATGAGTAACCAGCTCCCGAAGGTTCAGGCACACATACACACAAAGGCTCTCACATAGCCTAAACATATCTCGAACACATTACCCAAAAGAATTTCCTCTGAGACCTTACTAAAACAAATATAAACTCAAGAATAAACATGTGTACAAAATTAACGTATTTAACTAAAATTCCAGAAAAGTGCAGTAAATTGAAGACAGGTATACCTTAGTTCATGAACTTTATTCATTCCAGAAGGCTTCTCTTCTCATGAATTGTCCGTAACCGAGAAATTTTTCCCTTAAGAAATAATGAGACTCGATTCATATGGTCCTGCCCTCCAAAAATACAAATAAAAGTATTTTAACTCAAATTCAACGAGCCTAGCATAATGAATTTATAGAAAATATAGACCATAAAGAAAATAAAGAAATGAAATAAATGCAAATTTGTTCTCATTGTACCTGTAATTGAGAGAGTTGATGGCCTAGGTGGAAGGTGGAGGGGAGGAGAGATATCGTTACGAAATGGAGTCCCAGTCCGTAAAAATACCTGGAAATTGTGCTTTTGGGGTCGCTTCCATTTTCTGTCTCTTTCTACTGTACACGCGTGTTTGCATATGCCATAATGTGCGGAAGTAATGCTACTTTCGCGTTGCATTTACAGTAGATTGATCAAAGGCCGTATAAATTCAAGAATATAATATGTTTCTTTTAACATTTTAAGACATCGGTATTTAAATGCTTGAGATAAGTGTTATTTTTGAGGTATTTGTGTGTATGGGAGGACGTCTCCGCGTCGCCATGCTGTACTTCCAACGAAGGTGATCATATTTCAAAGTAAATACGTGAATATATAAAACCAATATCCAAAGACAGTCTCACTTCCAGAAAGAGTGTTTATTCATTGAATTTTCTGTGCTTTAAGGCAGTCAGCCACGAAGAATGAAGTTAATCTCTTCAACAAGACGAAAGGAAGTGTGTTAAGAGTGTACGTCCACTTAATAAGACCTATCTTCCGGCAAAGAGTGTGGCGAACGGTGAACCATAATGAAGAAAAATTGTCGTCCATAACTTGTAAGAATGTAAGGTTCTATTGAGGATTACTGCTCATGGTGAGCGGACAACTTGACTGCCTCATCTGAATCCTAGGGTTGCCATATTACCCCTCTTCCAACCACTGGTCAGCACACTTAGGCTTTACAGTAGGTACGTCCTTTTGGGAAAAATCTTGGGGCAGAATCTGGTGGAGTCAACTTCAATGGCAATATATACCTTGACATCTAAAGAGCAGGGCACTGCAGCCTCTGCGGGCACAGATTGGTTTATTGGCATAAAGGCAAATTTATTAACATCCAATACAGGATAATTTTCCACGCCAATACATCCTCCAAGTGAAAATTTTGAAATTATTTTCCCAAGGAATTTGTCGCAGTCATGTTGGTATTTCCATGAGCACTAACTAAAGACTGCAGTAAAATCAATCGTAAAGGGTTATGTTTGTGTTGCTATTTGATGTCACTAAAGACTGCAGTAGAATAGATCATCTTGCCGTTAGGATAATCCATAATCCATTTGGGGTATAAGCTTACATCTCAGTTATAGACATTTTATAGTCTGACGCTCACGTAAAACCTTATAACCAAGTGAAAACAATTATTACACAAAATTTTCTTTCTTACAAATACCTACTGGAATCTCTCTCCGTCTCTCTCTCTCTCTCTCTCTCTCTGTATCTGTCTGTCTGTCTCTCTCTGCAGGCAAAACAAAGTGTTTATCGACATTATTGATTATTGCGGTCGAACTTATTCTTTCTAGATCTGGAGTAGAATGCGGGTAACGAAGTTATCTCTCTGCAGCTGCCTTTCAGCCATATGGTATCAAGAGCATGTGGGCGTTCTCTTTTTTGTGTGAATATCGTATATCTTACACTAACCTTCTCATTTCAGCGTGTCCTAAAGTAAGACAAAAGACGGCAATAAGTCACTTCCATAAATTATCATAAGCCTCAGTTCCAGGGCCTTGTTAACTTCACACATCACGCACCAAATATAAAATAGTTGCACAAAGTTGTTTCTGCTCCTCTCCACTTCTGTTTATGTATATATTAGTGTGTGTGAATACACATATAAATCCATTTTTATGCCTCTTCATTTACAGAAGTACCTCCGTGAGGTGTTACCACTACGGCAATTGGGGATGAGATTACTAGCGAATGGCCTGACAACAGTGGTTGCCACCAGCAGCAGTTAACTTCTGCGTTGTATCCAATTCATTGTGTACACTGTACAGTATATCAGCAGAGTTACAACGAGGTTTCAAGAAACGTCTCTAAATGTGTCTCACTCTCTTGGGAACTGATCCAGAGTCTTCACTGGTGAACAGAGTATCTTGAATATTAAACTGTGAAACCTCATTTAGATATACATACATACATACATACATATATGTGTGTATACAACATACATACGTACATACATACATATACACGTGTAAAATATATATATATATATATATATATATATATATATATATATATATATATATATACATACGTGTGTGTGTATACAACATACATACGTACAAACACAGATATATACATATGTGTATAATATATATGTATATATATAAATATATATTTTACGTGTATATATGTATGTATGTACGTATGTATGTTGTATACAAACATGTATGTATATATATATATATATATATATATATATATATATATATATATATATATATATATATTATATATATATATATATATATATATATATATATATATATATATATATATATATATATATATAACCTGATACTACTAGGTTACAAGGACTGACCAAATGAGTCGAGGAGGACAGTTAATACTTATATTTACGTAAGATACGACAGGGCCCTGATTAAAGTTACTGTTAAAACTACGGAATGTAATTTACAGAATAGCGGCGGGTGGCTGTGGCATGCACCACTCAAGACCGAACGGCAACAAAGCTAGGCAGTCTTCTCCTTACTACTCTCGTCTATGGGTATTTGATGGTATCCCAATTTAAGATTGAAGATGGAGAAGCATTTACTATTTCTAACCTTAATTAACAATTCTTCAAAATCAATTCCTAAGATAAGAGGGATCCCTTTCACTGCTACCGAAGGTACCACATAAAAGTCATACTATATGATCCAACCACAAATCACTATCAGCTGCCTTACAATTTGAAGTAATATTGGAGGCAGTTGGCAACCACCGAATGGTGATTGCCAACTGTCTCCAATATTACTGTCCCTCCTATCTGTTTTACCTTTATCCAACAAGACTCTTCTATCATGATTTCCCACCCATACTCCTAGGATGGGTATTCCGGTTCCTCCCACAGAGCTGAAGGGGCGGGGAGCTTCTGCACAGCCTCCTCTTCCTTCGCACTCAACACCTGAGTAGGGGTACTGGACAAGAGTGGGGGGTTCTCTACTCCCCCTTGGGGAACTGTGCAACTCCCCTGTTGGCCCCCAAGGGCATTCCTTGTTTGCCTCTGGCCATAACCGTTATTTGTCAGTCGTGGGGGTAGCCTGGAGACCCACTGGACCCACCTCCACCCCACCTGCCACTGGTGGGGTTGGCGACCGCCATTCCTGCCACGTTTTTTACATAGGTTCGAGCTACATGGCCCACTTGATTGCAAAGATAACATCTACTATTGGAATAGGGGCACTCTGATTGGAAGTGGCACCTTCCCCACACCCCAACACACATCCTGTCATTCAGTCCTCCCCCGCCAACCGCCTGTTCCACATAGATTCGTTCCACATGATCTTGTTCCACTCTCTTTATCTGGGGACGCCTTACATCCCGGCTCTGCTGACGTTCTGACTGGTGCCATTAATGGTTGGGATTGGAATAAGTTCCCCTGTTTGATTACCATTCCTCCAGATTATCCAACATAACCTGTACCTTTGGGAGCAAGTCTTGCAAGGGCTCTCTCTCATCAAGCAAGTGCCAAGCCACATAAGGAGGGAGGACTTTCATTATCATTTGTCGGCAAAATGCTTCTTTGGTACCTTCAGTCTGTTCAGCTTTGAGTGCAAGACACTCGTAATCCTCATAGATCCGGTCACCATAAGTTGCAATGGTCTCCCCTAACATGATTCTTAGCTTATATCTCTCTCTCATTGCCATTTTTTTGCCAGGTATTTGGAAAATCATTGTATGAGGTGCTGCTGGAATACTATCCACTTAGCTGGCCAGTTGGCTGGGCACCCTATCACTTGGCGGAAAATGGTGTCCGCCAACTTTTGTGTCGTCAACACTATTTTTTGTCTGTCTGACCAGCCTCGGGTGGTTTTTTTCACTGCTAAAAATCCTTCTTTCAGCCGCAAGTTGTCGAAATGGGGCACCAGCCCGTCTAACATAGGTAGTTTTTTACTACTTCTATTGGTTGTGTTTCTTCGTGTCTCTTGTGGTGTCAATGTTTCAGTTGCCACTGTTGTGCCAGCCCCTGCCACTCTGTCCCTTGTGATGATTTTCCTTAACTGTCGGAACTCAATTAATAATTGCCTTGCATCTACCTCCTGTTGTTCTCCTACACTTTCCTCCCTCCTGCTATCATGTGCAGCTTCACTTCTGGTTTGCACTTTTTTTTTTGGCAGTTAACCTGTTACTACTAGATTAAAAGGACTGACCAAATGAATCAAGGGAGGACAGTTAATACTTATCTTTATGTAAGATACAACAGGACCCTGATTGCACAGTGATTAAAGTTACTGTTAAAGCTACGGAATGTAATTTACACGATAGCGGCAGGTGGCCCTGGCATGCACTCATGACCGAATGGTAACAAAGCTCGTTTCTCACTGCCCCAAGCTCCCCTTTGCTTGGCTTGTGTTCTAAACCTTAGGTCCAACTCTGTTCGTTCCCTTGTTTTGAATTTCACCCATCAGGCATAAGCCTATTCTCACCTTTTTCCTTCCCTAAGGTAGCATTGGTTTTCCCGCCTTTTCCTCTCATTTTGGCAGTTTTCCAACACTCTCCTGACTGATATAATTTCACATAAAATCATCAAGGGCTAAGGTCATACATACATACATACATACATACATACATATAATTTATGAGCGCATGCACCGTAGGAGTGTGCATAGGAGTATGTATGTGTGGGGGTTGAGTGGGCATTAACAATACACTCACCTTGTATGATGTACAATCAGCAGTCATGCTACACTTCCCGACTGTGCCATTAAACATGACCCCACTGCCTACCTTGTATAAGGTGCAGTCAGCCTCCAGAGATATATTTTCATATGGTGAAGTTAGCCATCATAGGCATGGGGATGTGGTGACTCAGCCACACACCTTACATCAGATTCAATCAACCATTCTAGGCCTAGTGATAATATTTTTCTGAACTCTACTTATATTAGCATGTAATTTCATTGTGAATCCAGATTAGCCTTGAACACGACCATGGATGGCCCAAAATGGCTCAGGAATGAATAAATATAGCAAGACTATAGTTGATCTGTTTATGCCTCCTGAAAACTGTAAAAGCACTGGCGACATTTGAAGTTTTGCCCGCGGATTGTGGAAGCCACATGTGCACTAGCACCTGAAGAATATGGAGAAAAGACTGTTTAAAAAAATTACCAAAATGTGGAAAGGTATGGGATTCCCAAATGGAAGTGGAGGAGCTGCTTCATCACAGAATGAGGGGGACCACAACTTGAAGTGAGTGCTACTGGCGGTCTTCAGCCACTCAAACCTGACATCTACCTATCTGTAGGCAACCATTGTTACCTCAGGGAGATCCAAAGAAGCCAGACCATCGCAGTTCACAGGTTTGACTTTGGAGGAGGATGGAAAGCCTTCCAGGATGAACTACATTGGTTACTCATGGCTGCCCTTATGACAGAATGGAATGGAGTTTAGAGTTCAGGCCAAAGGCCAAGCACTGGGACCATCAAAGTAAGAGAGGTCTGTGGAGGAAATACCACAGGCGTGGATAATTCCAGGTAGCTTAAAGAGAGCCCCAGAGCTCTCCTGGCACCCGTGCCAAACTGGCACAGTGCCATCCCTTTATCCTACGAAGACTTTGGCACCTCTATCCAGAAGAGGATGTCAGGGTCCTTCACCTATTTATTTCCCTTATAATTCTATCCCTTATTCTTCCCTTTATCATTTCCCTTCCTTACTTTTGATTATTACTCCCATTTATTCTATGCCTTGCCCAGGCCCCATTTTGCTTTAATCCACTCTGCCAATGCAGAGTGCCATTGACAGATATGCCAACTGTATAAGTCCTATGACTTCCCATTCATGACTACTGCAGCATGATGCATTTAAAATACGATATGCTATCGCCATTAGTTATTATTATATGAGTGCCAACTTGGCACAGTGCCATTATTGTAGACCCTGGCAAATAATCCTGCCGGAGGAGTAGCGCCCTCTGGCTACCTTTGCTGCCCCCTTGGGCTAAGGAATAAACCTAGCTGTTTTCCATAGGCTAAGGAATATAATTTCGGCATATTTAATCATTATCTTACATTAACAATCACTGATTACTCTGAATCTGTCACCTATTCTCTTTGTGAATCTCAGTACTAAATCTCGAGTCTCAGACTCGCGACCTTGTGATAGTGCCCGAATGGCACTGAGCCATTGCTCAAGTATCGTGGAAACACCTAACCAAGCTACGCTTACCTTATTGTAATGCCTTTTCAAGGCAGACTAATTGCATGTATGCAAAATTCGTAATTGATTATTATTAAGATTGCATGAAGTATCTCTAGAATTAACCTAGTATTAATTCACTGTTTCAATTATACCGTTACGTTGTGAGAATATTCTGATTAACGCTGCCTCAACGTAATAGGAATTTACTGATAGGAATATGTCATTTCTAGCAGCAAGTATTTATTCTGCGTTAAGGTAAATGTCACAGTGTTGTTTTGCCTCTTGAAATTAATTGCTACGCAGAAGTTCAAGTTAAATTTTATGGCACCAAAGGGAAATCAGAGAGAAGTAAAGTAAAGTCTTGAAAACTTTGTTCAAAAATTCCCGTCCAAGCTTTTCTTTAAGAACGTTAACAAATTTTTAAACAAAGTTTTCATGCCAAAATTCGCTGTACCTACTGTTCCAAAACTACCATTCTTTGCCAGTCATCCACTAATACATAAAAAGTCTTTTCATGAACAATTATACAAAATCATCAGTCGCCATACTCTAGCTATTAATGTAAAGCTAATAACAGGAAACCCTTTAACGACTGGCTCTCTATTTACATACAAAGATAAGCTAAGGCCACTAATGACCTCCTGTGTAATATACAAATTCATTTGCCCTAGATGTGACCTTGGGACATATGTCGGTTGCACACGGAGGTTGCTGAAGGTGAGAATAGACTCTCATCGTGGTGTTACAGTAGCTACAGAACAGGGGTTAAACTATCGAACCCTGCGTTCTCTAGCATACGAGACCATGTACGTACTTAAATGTAAACATAAAATAAAACATGATGATTTTCAAATATTTGGTAGAGCCTCGAATGACCAACTTCTAACGGTTCTAGAATCATTATTTATTAAACAGATTGTTCCGCAGTTAAACTCCCAGTCCTCTGCCACGCCCCTACAGTAACCTATCGTGAGTGTTCCTGGAACCCCAAGTTGCCCGTCGTTGTCACTCGACTGTCTGTCTTTCTTCTGAAATATACTTACTGTAGGTGTGCCTTCGATTCTGTATTTCACTGCTTGTTTTTAATCATTTTATAACAGTTGTCATTTTTAGTTTTCGTTCCTGAGTCGATTTAATGATTATAAATTCGTTTGTCTTTTTAGCCTTGAAAATGGGACTTGTGGTCCAGAAACGTCGGCAACTTCAGTAAAGTCATGATATCAACATGCCTGCCCCTCTCCCTCTTCGGACCTTGACATAGTTTTAGCAACTACTCGCTCCCTGTGTTATAGTCGAAGACGGAGAAGGACAGGCACGTCGAAGTCAGAAGGCTTCGTTGCCGACGTTTCTGAACTACAAGTCCCATTTTTTCAAGGCTAAGAGGACAAAACAAATTTACAAACATTAAAATGACTCATACAAACAACGAAATTTAAAAATTACAATTGTCATGAAATTATTAAAACTGATAAATAAGACTGAAATACTGAACAGAAGCCACACCTATATTTCGAGAAGAAAGACAGTCGAGTGACAACGAAGGGTTACGCTTACGTACCTTGGGGTTTCAGGAACACTCACGACAGGCATAGAGGCGAGGCAGAGGACTGGGGGTTCAACTGCGGAATAATCTGTTTAATAAATAATGATTCCAGAACCGTTAGAAGTTGGTCATTCGAGGCTCTACCCAAAATATCAAAATCATCATATTTTATTTCATGTTTACATTTAAGCACATGGTCACGTATGTCAGAGAATTCAGGGTTCGATAGTTCAACCGCTGCTATGTAGCTGACACAGCAAAGAGAACCTGTTCTCACCTTCAGCAACCTTCATGTGTACCCGGGTCACATCTGGGGCAAGTGAGTTTGTATATTTCACCGGAGGTCATTAGTGGGTTAGCCGATCGCTTATGAGTTTTAAATTAATAGCCGGAACATGGTGATTGATGATTTTATATAATTCTTCATAAAAGGACTTTTTACATATTAGTGGAAGACTGGCAAAACAGGCAGTTTTGGAACAGTAGGCACAGCGAATTTCGGACTGAAAACTTTGTTTAAAAATTTGTCAACGTTCCTAAAAAACAGCTTGGATAGGAAGACAATCAATTTCGCAAGGTGTGAAAGGTCCCAAGTAGTAACTTCAATAATGTTTCAAGATTTCTGTGAATAATGATGACAGAACTTCCACTTTTCTCAGACTCAGTTGCCTTACTTTCTAATAATACTATATGCATCATCTTTTCTATCTTCATCTGGAAATACTAGCGTTGAGAAAGTGATAGACCATATTGGCTACAAAGGTCCTAATTAATAAAAAAAAAAAAGATTGTGGTTAACTACGTAGTGTTAAAACAATAATAGCCTTATAGAATTGAACTGAATAGGCCAAAGGCCATGCACTGGGACCTATGAGGTCATTCAGCGCTGAAACGAAAATTGACAGTAAAAAGGTTAAAAGATGTAACAGGAGGAAAGCCTCGCAGTTGCACTATGAATCAACTGTTAGGAGAGGGTGGAAAGTAAGATGGAAGGAAGAGAATATGAAAGGAGATACAGTAAAAGAAATTAATGGGGTTGCAGCTAGGGGCCGAAAGCACGCTGCAAAGATTCTTAAGTAATGTCTACAGTGCCCGCATGAGGTGCACTGACGTCACTACCCCCCTACGGGAAATAAGCAAAAAGGTGAGTACTATTCCTTGTGTTTCTACGGTTCTGTTCGTGCAAGCGGCACAATTACGCCGCTAAAAATATAAAACGAGAAGAGGTGAATTACATCAGGTGAACGTAATCCCCAGGACCCGGCGTAAAGGTTCTATTTCTCGAGCAAGTAAAAAGTCAATAAGTGATTGATGTGCTACAATTGTGAGCTGTTTGTGTTCCTGCTGATAACAGAATTTTAAGAGTAAACGTTTGTGTTTTGGCGAATATCAGCGTATCTCTACTTGGAAGTCCGCTAAAAATGCTAGAGAGAGAGAGAGAGAGATGATCAAAATAGCAAATGAGTCCCTCATAGCGACAGGGTGAGGGGATCAGTGTTTGTTTACGTTTTAGACAAGAACTGATCATGGCAAAAGCGAGGATAATCAAGGTTCATGAAGCAAAATTGCGAAGGAAGAATAAAAGGAAGCAAAGAACCAACAACACTCGAAACAAGTTAAATTTGATAAAAAAGAAAAAAAAAATGGATATGAGGATAGGAAGAGTGTGATTAGATAAGAGAATCAAATTATCTTCGGTGACGCGGCAATAACGCCCCTGTGCATGAAGAGAGAGAGAGAGAGAGAGAGAGAGAGAGAGAGAGAGAGAGAGAGAGAGAGAGAGAGAGAGAAAGGAAAGATCGATGGGTGAATGAGTCATTCATGAGCAGAGCACCATCATAACTCCACGCTCTAATTGCTAAAGTTTTTGCGTGCCTTTGCCACAGATAGATCCAAGGATTCCTTTATGTAACGTTACCCAAAAGAAGTACAAAAATAGGGCGCGCAGCAATCTCTCCGCAATATTCTGTTTTTCGCTGTGTCGTTCTAAATATTTCTCTTATGAATCATTACGCGTTCACGGGTTTTTTTTTAAAGAAACGTCCTTTTTCTCAAAAGCATGACCAGTAGGTTGCGTGAGGAATAAAGAAGAATGTCTCATGGAAATTACTCTCAAGTTGGATGAAAAATATTACTCTCGAATTCATTCCGTGACAATAGAGTAATATGAAATGAATAAACGTTTGACAAATCTTCATTTATCTTTCGTAAAAAGAATACTGCCATGTTGGAAAGGACGAGATATACTGGTGCATTGCAGTCTCAGCACAAATCGCGCTCTCTCTCTCCCTCTCTCACTGGAAGCTTCTTCCTGAATCCTAAGATTACGGTTGAGATTAGCTGAAATTTCTTAAGATTTAACGGATAATCACTCCAGGTTGATTAGGTAAATTAATAAGTTGACAGGCAAACGCCACCATAAGCGTTAAACCGTCAGTTTTATGGTAGGCTGCAGGAGGCGAGGGGAGGGAGGGAAGGGAGACAGGCAAACACTTGCAACACAACACAACATGCGCCTGGCGGTTCGGTGTGCAGAGGGACGTAGGGTTACAATGGCCAGCGAGTCATCCAGGTGGCTTGAGTAATCAGGGGGGAGGGGAATCGATAAGCGGTATCACCGGAAGTCCTACACTCAGGTAGGGGACGACGACGAAGGTCGGTATAGAGGGAAAGGAGGGAGCTAAGGAAACAAAATGTCCTCCTCCTCCTCCTGCTCCTCAGGGAACGACCACGAGGATGAAAGTATGGAGAGAATAATGGCTGTGGCGGATGATGAGGGATACTGCACTGAACAGGAAGGGTGATTTGGATAGCAGTAGTGAAAGAACAGGGAAACGAGGCGTTCGTCGCCAGGAATGAAGAGCGAGAAGATGGGAAGGGAGTTGGGGGTGAGGCTGTGGAACGGAATGGGGGAGAACCAAGATAATGAATATAAACATAAGGGCTGATGGGGTGTGTTTCCCCTCAGCAATAAACGCACTTGCATACATGAATCATACTACTTGCATAAATACATACACACATGCACACACACACATATATAATATATATATATATATATATATATATATATATATATATATATATATATATATATATATATATATATATATATATATATATATATATATATATATATATATATATATATATATATATATATATATATATATATATATATATAATCCTCTCACCAATATTTGCGATTGGCGGCGCCTCGCTGACAGGTCAAGCGACATATCTGAGATAAGGCAGCCATTCTGCAATCTTATTCTAATAGGTGAAAGTAAGGTAATGTAAAAGCTGAAAATATTCATAAATAACTTCATTTTTAATTGCTATATGAAGATGGGAAATGAATCAACAAAGGGACCAAGCACTATAGAGCAAAGAAAAGCCCCAAAGGAGTAAAAATATTCATCTGAAGAAGATATTAAGAAGAGAACAATTGAGAAGAACGAAAATGCCGTCGGACACGTTACACAATGATGGACCGTGTTTCGGTAGTGTACATATATATACTGTAATATTGCTTTCAATAGAATTCTATAAATACTTGTTACTTACACATATGCACGCACTTACATATATATATATATATATATATATATATATATATATATATATATATATATATATATATATATATATATATATATATATACTGTATATATATATATATATATATATATATATATATATATATATATGTGTATATATATATATATATATATATATATATATATATATATATATATATATATATATATATATATATATATATATATATATATGTATATATATATATATATATATATATATATTGTATATATAATGTATATATATATATATATATATATATATATATATATATATATATATATATATATATATATATATATATATATATATGCTAAGAGAGTTAACCCTCTCAAGGCAACTTGCCTTTCAAGAATAAAGTAAACGTTCATAATAAACAAACTTAATAACCTTCTGTTAATTAAGTTCATTTGCCACGATGCTGACTGTTGGTCGTGGAAAAATTGCCTCTTCGATCTCATTCTGATTTCCCTTGTTGCTTTTAATCCTCTCTTGAGGCCCATGACTGCGATAAGCCTCTTATTCCCGATACTGACCCAAACTCAGAGAATATGCCTGGTTACCTTAATGACCCAAGACGCTGATTAAGGTGTCCACGCCTCCTGTGACTTGAGGCACTGATTAACCGGCCAGCCCTCGCCAAAAGAGAAAGTCAGACGCATTAACTACCCAGAGTTCGCCCTAGGAGAGTTGGGCATACCCAAAATGCATCTGGAATCAAAAAGCTGGTAATCCTAAGAGCTGATAAATAGGCCCCCATCGCAAATTTGGAGAGAGACCAGAACACCGCCAAACAAGTCACATCTTTTGACTGCCGCTCCTTCAGAGCTAACATCCCTCTGGCTGAATGACTTAGTCCTGGTATCTTATACCCACTGCCGATCTCCTCCCCACCCCGTCCCTCCGTTGGTACAACTACAGGAGCTATCTCTTCAGAATTAAGGTGCGTTTCTGTTTCAAAGTACAATTCTTACATAGACCTGACCTGTCATATTAAACTTGTATCACAAGTTTATTTAGTGTGTTCAGTAGTGTTTTATGTAAAGCGGATTTCTGTCGCCCTCAGCGCTAACCTCTTATCATCGCCCTTTCCATTAATTGATTAAGTGATTGTATGACTCTCTCTATTGCAGAAAGGAGTGCAGTGTGTGCTGCTGTGGACCCCTCTGTATGCTTGTTGGTCGCACCAAGGAAATTCCAAGTGCAACCTTGTGAATTGTGCCATTGAAGTGTAATCCCCAGCACCCAGTTAACGTCTATCATTTGTTTTATGTGCTGCAGCAGGACCCTCAGTGGCCTGCCTTATCCCTCCTTGCCTTCTGATTTTGTATTGAAAATACATGCAATTTAGTTACACTGAGAGTTTCTCCCCAGAATCCCTCTAAAGTAGGGCCTTCAGCCCCTGTTACTTCTTATGGTTTTTACTCTGGGACGTGATCCTGTAAGGACTGGGGTATGAGTGACATACTGGTTGGGTGTTAACTGGTTTATTGGTAGTTCCTTACTGAGATCAATGTACAGAATCTTCGAAGATGTTATTGACGCGTGCGAGCGGTAATGTAGCGTCTACACACAGACAGGTAAAACAGAGATAAAAGGTTCAGACATCTGTGTTTGTCGGCAGACAAACAGATGGTGATATCAAGAGACATGATTAACATACAGTGATGAAACATACATCAGTAGAAAGGCCAGGAAATTCTACATATGGCCAATTGCTTGAGATTCAAGACAGATTAATGGATACAATGCAGTAGCATAATATATGTGAAATGGAGAGACGTTTGGCGTCTTCACAAACAGAAACACACGTACAGTTTGATACAGAAGATTCGTTGGAACATTATGAGTACATGATTAGAATGCTTGCATGGCAATGCAAGTAGTGGTGATTGTTCATACATCAAGACAACAGTGGCTAGGGAGAAACAGACGGAAATATTGTATGGTTGAAATAGCGTTCCTGTAGAGAAAGAAAAAGAGATGCTGGCTTTGTCCTGTCCACTTTGATGATGACGATTGAACACACACGTGTTTGGAAGAGGCACACACGAACACACACGATTGTTTGGAAGAGGCAATGTCGGGGCTCGATGCGGAAATTGTCTTACAAGTACTCACCCCCAAGACAGGAGCTGTTAATGTCTGATTGTTTGGCTGGAGAGGCGTCTTGGTAGCCAGCTCGAGGCGGCAGCAGGCTGAAGGGCTCTGGCTACAATGTTCCCCAGCAAGTGAGGCATCGATCCAGGGCTCCGGTGGTGGAAATTGTCTTGCAGACAATTGTCATCTTTGGCTCTGGGGTCACCAGTGGGACTGGAGTAGGAGTGACATACTGGCTGGGTGTTAACTGGGCTGAGATCAATGTACAGAATCTTCGAAGATGTTATTGGCGGGTAGGAGGCTGAAGGGCGGCACTGGCCAGCAGGAGTTCGACATCTGTGTTTGGGGGACAAACAGATGGGCTGGATTGAAGTGATGGTGGAAAGGCCAGGAAATTCTACGCCAATTCGGCTGATCAAGACAGATTAATGGATACAATGCAGTAGGTGAAATGGCTCGAGGGCTGAAGGATGGAACGGTACATGATTAGAATGCTTCAAGTAGTGGTGATTAGACAACAGCTCGATTGATGGTTGGGCGGAAAGCAGGCTGAAGGATGCCGTGGCTGGTCCCCAAGACGTTGGTCATTGCTCGGTGTTCCAGTACAAATGTGGGGCGGCTTCAGGTTTCGGGTAGGAGGCTGGAGGAGGCATCCAGGGCTCTGGTGGTGGAGGATGGGTCATCTCGGAGGGTCGGACTTCTACTGGAGAACTCAGGACCGGCAGGTTTCCTGGAAACAGCAGGGCGGTGGTGGAGTGGGTCATCTCGGAGGGGGACTTCTACTGAGAACTCAGGAACGGCGGGAAACAGCGTGGGTCGAAGGGTCATCGTGGGTCGTCATCTTTGGTCGGCCGGGTCCTTTGGGTCACTCTGGGGTCACCAGTGTAAGGACTGGAGTATGAGTGACATACTGGCTGGGTGTTAACTGGTTTATTTGTAGTTCCTTACTGAGATCAATGTACAGAATCTTCGAAGATGTTATTGACGCGTGCGAGCGGTAATGTAGCGTCTACACACAGACAGGTAAAACAGAGATAAAAGGTTCAGACATCTGTGTTTGTCGGCAGACAAACAGATGGCGATATCAAGAGACATGATTAACATACAGTGATGAAACATACATCAGTGGAAAGGCCAGGAAATTCTACATATGGCCAATTGCTTGAGATTCAAGACAGATTAATGGATACAATGCAGTAGCATAATATATGTGAAATGGAGAGATGTTTGGCGTCTTCACAAACAGAAACACACGTACAGTTTGATACAGAAGATTCGTTGGAACATTATGAGTACATGATTAGAATGCTTGCATGGCAATGCAAGTAGTGGTGATTGTACATACATCAAGACAACAGTGGCTAGGGAGAAACAGACGGAAATATTGTATGGTTGAAATAGCGTTCCTGTAGAGAAAGAAAACGAGATGCTGGCTTTGTCCTGTCCACTTCGATGATGACGATTGACGAACACACGAACACACACGTGTTTGGAAGAGGCAGCGTCGGGGCTCTTACAATACTGTCAGATTAGCTATTTCCTTGTGGTAAGTTTTCTATCCCCCCCCCAAAACTTCAAGCATGAGAATTGGTGACCTGGCCATGCTCTTGCATTGCATCTTGCAATCTTGCTTATGCAAGATTTCAGCAACTAGCAATTGCTAGCTGATGTGCAAGACAGAAACTAACCCTTTTAGCGTAAAATCCCCTGCCTGCACATACGCCTTCGGACAGAGTTTACACAGCGTAGGTATTCTGTTAATTCAATATTACTGTAATCTTAATTTGTGACTGGAATTTCTTTCAGTCTTAACATTAATTTTGCATGCATACCGAGCGTATCATTTCCTTACAGTGGGATACAATGTTGCCATTTGAAACACAAGAATTTTCTGATAAATGCATGTTAGCAATTTGCATGCCTTAATTTGTTATGACTTAGCTAAGAAGTGAAGTACTAGAAGTGTTACAATCAGGGAAAAGTGCAATTATTTCTCATACATGTGTCTTGGAGAATATGCAGTCCATTAGCTAGGAACACAGTATCTGGCAACCCCATGCAAGCACATGGCAGGCGAGTGCTGTCATTTCGTCAAACTCTCCCACATGCTCTGTAACAAATTCGTCACTCATTTACAATTTCAACTCCCTTCTGCATACGTTGTGAGCCATTACATGTAATAAGAGTCGTGTTTCCTTCAGTCTTCATATGCCAGTGTGCGAAAGTGTGCGAGTGTGTGTTTGCTCTCAAGCTCAAATCAGCTGACTGCTATCAAGACTTGTGTTATTTCAAAGCATTTTTATATCGCGCATGTCTAAATAATTTTAAATTATTACCCCATGAACTCCTAATGTAAAATCATTCACGCACTATTACAATCACTTGTTATACCTATCACAGTCATTCTAGTTTTCATCAGGTCAATGTTATGTAATGAACAATCATTAACATAGCTGATTACCGTGATCAACATCCCGTTGCATGATTCCTTTACGAAATGTACTTGTCATATTTGAAATTTATCATTTGCTATGGAAAAAGCGTAACCATTTGTACACAACCATTGTGTATACATAGAAGCTATTGATTCATACTTGCTCAGAGCAACAAAACTCAGTTACCTTATATAAGCTTCCCACACTCTGAATGTTCGTTCTATGTGTCTCTCATTTACACAAACCCATTGAGGCTTACCCTATCATATTTTACTACTCTTTGCAAAAAACAAGGGAGAAACAAACCATTTACTTCTGTGTTACCATACTTCGCGGAGCTACTCGAACATAAGTGGTTACCGAGAACTCCAGTCATTACCTAATCTTTACACTCTATTGAACTCTGACCACCCCCCCCCTACAGTGCCATTGTCGTGGTGCCTTAGTTTATGTTCTTCCGAACCATATAACCTTAACTCCATTTCTCGGAATCCATAACCTCTGCACTGTAGCTGGGATTGTCCGTGTGCATGTTATCCATTGTTCTTTGGAACAAACAAATTGTTCTTCAGAACCTCGCCTCTGCACTCTGCAAACGAGCGAGTGTCGTGTGAATGTAACTTATTGCTCATCTCAAAAGTTTTGCATATTCCACTTAATTTCATCTGTGATCTCACCACACGTTGAGTGTCGCTCTAAGTCTGCCTCATTTGCGAATGGGGCTGTGTTATCACCAATCTGCACCTTGCGTGCAACTCACCAGTGTGTACATATTGCATCATTGACCCAGTGGTTTCGCTGCAGCTTTGAGTGCTCACAAATTTTGCACTCACCGCCTAGTTGCACCATGTTTCCACACCCCATCCACACTGTGAGTGCCACATATCTGGCCCTCCAGACCCCTGGAACCCAAGTGCCAAAACCACAACCATCATGCTTATACAAACCCACAACCAGCACCGTGCCCCTTGGCGTCAAGTGTGACCAGTGTATCCTTCACCTTTCACTTCAAGTAAGCCCTTTTTTTGGGTCCTAGAGTGGCCCCACTCCCTCCAAGGAATGCTCTCAGTGCCACCCCCTCCATGGGGAGCACTCTCACAGTATTTGTAGGCACTTGCCTGAATTACTGCC
This sequence comes from Macrobrachium rosenbergii, assembly GCF_040412425.1. Lineage (NCBI taxonomy): Eukaryota > Metazoa > Arthropoda > Malacostraca > Decapoda > Palaemonidae > Macrobrachium > Macrobrachium rosenbergii. Next base: position 84,608,063 of record NC_089744.1, on the reverse strand, counting down.
CTTAAAATCAGGTCCAGCACCATCCATCTCTGCCTTGCAAAATCAACCCACATACTAGTTCTCCAGAACAACCTCTCACTTAGTAACAGTGCCATCTTGCAAAAGGGGGTACTCCCATTTCTGGGCAGCCTACCACAGGTAGTCTGTCATTTACTAGTAGTGCTGCCCATTGGCCCACACCATTGCATAATCACACCCTGCCAAAGCAGAGTGCCATTTCCATTCCGTACAACTGCTTGCACGGCTAACAGCCTCCTTACTCTACACCTCGCTCGCTCCATCGCAAGACCAGCTCAACACACCCTAACCCACCAGCACCATGGCAGAAAGTTACAAAGCCTTCCTGGATGTGGGGAAGGCGGTAGGTCTCACGGGGAGAGAGCTCGCCCTATGGGTGCAGGAGCAGCTAGATGCCTTACTCCAAAGGGAAAGCAGAAAGAAGAGAAAAAGGAGAGAGAAGCAAAGGAGGAGAGGGAAAAAAGGAGAGAGAAGCAAAGGAAGAGAGGGAGAGAAAGGAGAGAGAAGCAAAGGAGGAGAAACAGAGGTAACATGAGCTAGTTCTGAAGGACAAGGAGATCCAGCTGGAGTAAGCTTGGCAAGCTAATGCAGCGACCTCGGCCCAATCACAGCCAGCTACTCCACCACCTTCCACACCTCATTTACACCTCCTGAGTATCACCTTGGTGATCCTGCAGTGGAACGAAGATGAGCCAGAAGCTTGGTTAGACATAATGGAACGTGTCTTCTGGAACTTCTCTCCTGCTGAAGCAGAGATCTCCCTGCTCCTTGGAAAACACATAGATGGAAAGGGCCTGGTTGCCTTTTGCTCCTTAGACGCTGGTGATCAGGGTGACCTTGAAGAGGTCAGAAAGACTGTCCTCAAAGCCTATGAAATCGCTCCTGAACGCTGGAGGCAACGTTGGCGTGGCCAACCAAAATAAGCAGGTCAAACTTGGACAGATTGGCCACATCAAAAGATTCGAACTGTTAAGCATTGGCTGGAAGCCCTCGAAGTCACAGCATTTGAGGAATTGCTAGAGTGCATACAGCTGGAGGATTCCTTTTATTATGCTTTAAGTTCTCTAGCCACCCACCTATGTGAAAAATGTACCAAGACTTTTGCTGAGTGTTGTCGCTTGGCGGATGATTGGGACACCTACCATCCTCCTGCCAGTTCCCTGAATTGAAGGGTAACTCCTGGTCACACCACAGTGCCAGCCCAACCAAAGAATGTGCCCTCTTCTACACCTTCTATTAGCACTTATTGCAAAAGGAAGGGGCACTTAGAACCCCAGTGCAAATCTAAGGAAAGAGCCGCTACAACGCCTCCCTCTGATCAACCCAACAACATCATAAATCTTCCCCAGCTCCTAAAAATGAATTCAGCAAAATCTATTGCATTGCCAGTAAGGTCTATGGGCACTCTGTCCTCTGGAAGGATTGCCCCTTGCAAAGTAGCTACTCCTGCCATTGCCCTAGTGGTTACTAACCATCCTTCCTTAGGCCCTCTAGCTGAGGGTCCCATATGTGTGGCACCTCCTTGAAGTAACTACCCCGCATGCCAGGTCAAGGCATTTGAAGACACTGGTGAGCAAATCTCCCTGATATGGGAAGACAAGGTCCCCTATGGGGCTAAAATTGACAAACATAAACTTGTCACCATCAAAAGTACCAATCATGTAAAACTGATACTCCCAACAGTTCAGCTGAGGGTCTCCAGGCCCCACAGAACTAAGATCTGCACTCTTGCAGTAACAAATTACCTTCCTGGATGCTATGACCTCTTCCTAGGATGGGACTTTCTGTCCCCACTTAACTCAAAACAACCCAGGGGTCCTAACCCCTCACAGTCTCTATCAGGCACTAAAAGTTCTCACAGTCCTGCCTCAGAACCACTGCCAGTGCCACCTGAGCGCCTTGAGCAGTGCCAGGCTCTGTCATTCTCAAATGCTGAGCCCTTACCAAATTTAATTCCTGTGCCTGGCCCTGCCCTTGTGCCAGTGCCAGAGTACACCATAGATCTCCCTTCAGGAGATCCCAAACTTGCCTCAAATTCCCTGCCAGTGCCACTTGAGCGTCCTGAGCAGTGCCATGCTCTGTCTGTCCCAAATGCTGAGCTTATTCCAAATTTATTTCTTGTGTCTGGTCCCGCCTTAGTGCCAGTGCCAGAGGACACCATCGATCTCCCTTTAGGAGATCCCAGTCTGGATCACCTCTCTTCTCCTGGCTTGGCCCTGCTACCAGTGTCGGTAAGAGAGCAACCCAAAGTTTACTAGGGTCCCCTCCTGATTCCCCTGACCACAGCGGAAGCTCACCCCCTGGCACAGCCTTGCAACCCGTTTGGTCATTGTAACCTACAAGCCTCTCACACCCACGAAGACTTCTTCCTCTCTTTCCCAGTCCTCAGAAGATAAGACTCTGAGGGAAAATTCTGCCATATCTCACTGGTAGCAGAATTCAAGGAACTGGAACGGCAAATGGTAGGAATTGTAGGAACCGCCACTGCTTTAGTCAGAACAGGTGGCATGCCAATGCCTTCCTTGGATTTGGCTCCACCGATTCCTCCTATAACATCAAACCACTGACCTAAAAGAGGGTCAAGGAAGAAAGGTCAGAGGCATAGAACATCCAGGTAGCCTGAGAGAACCACCACGTTCCCCTGGCACTTGTACCCATATGGCACAGTGCCCCACTTTAATTGAGTATCTTGGCACCCAACCAGAGTAGGATGCTACGTTACTCCACTCTCTGTCAATGTTTAACTTAATTTTTGTCTTGTAACTTTAATCATTTATAAACTCATTTATGCCTTGTAGCAACTCACCGTTTACCTTACTTTTGCTTTGCATCATATTCTGCCCAATGCAGAGTGCCAACCACCAGATCTCCTGGCCCTATGAATCTTTGACTTTCTGTCTGTGCTGTTACTTACATGGCAAATTTAAATTGTATGTAACAGAGCCACTAACCCAAGACCACGAGTACTACCTTTACATCGCCTTGTCAAGGATATTAACCGCATGAATTTACATAACCAAGATAATCTTATATTTAAGTACATGACTAACTTATAGGTACTAATTCTAATAATAATTCTATGAAATTATCTTACACCTATAATATTAAATCATGATTTATTGTAAGTGCTGCTTCATTTTAATCCTTAATTACTAACGTAACTTACCCCCAGCAGTAAACTGATTCTGCGCTAACGTAACCATTGCCACCAGTGTGATAAAACTTGCATTTATCCAAAACATAGAAATCCTAATTTTAAGCTCATTAAAGCAGCCAAGGGCTAGCAGAGCAGAAGTAATCCTTAAAAGTCAACTTGCCTTGCCTGCAGACATTCCCACCCAATTAAGGGTGTGATATACTTGTTGGGGGAGCTGCTAAGAGAGTTAACCCCCTAGAGGCAACTTGCCTTTCAAGAATAAAGTAAAATTTCATAATAAACAAACTTAATAACCTTCTGTTAATTAAGTTTGTTTGCTGCGATGCTGGTGGTCGGTCGTGGGAAAATTGCCCCTTCAATCTCATTTTGATTTCCCTTGATGCTTTTAATCCTCTCTTGAGCTCCGTGACTGTGATAAGCCTCTTATTCCAGATACTGACCAGAACTTGGAGAATATGCCTGACCACCTGAATGATCCAAGGTGCTGATTAAGACGTCTGCGCCTCCTGTATGGCTTGAGGCACAGATTAACCAGCCAGCCTTCACCAAAAGAGAAAGTCAGATGCATTAACTGCCTAGCATTTGCCCGAGAAGAAAGTGGGATGTACCCAGAATGCACCTGGAATCAAAAAGCTGGTAAATCCTAGGAGCTGATAAATAACCCCCATCGTAAGAATTTGCAGAGAGACCAGAACACCGCCAAATAAGTCACACCTTTCGTCTGCCCACACCTTCAGAGCTAACATCCCTCTGTGGCTGACTGACTCATTTCTTGTACCTTAAATCCAGTGCCAATCTCCTTCCTCCACCCCTCCATTGGTACGACTACAGGATCTATCTCTTCAGAATTACGGTAGAGTAAAGAACTGACGTTGTCCAGTCACTTAGCTTTTTCTTCTTCTAAATATTTCCATCTCAAAGTGCAACTCTTACATAGACCTGGCCTGTCATATTAAACTCGTGTCACTAGTTTATTCACCTGTATTCAGTAGTGTTTTATGTAAAGAGGATTCCTGTCGCCCTCAGCGCTAGCTTCTTATTATCGCTATTTCGGTTAACTGATTAAGTGATCATATGCCTTTCTCTATTGCAGAAAGGAGTGCTTGCCACTGTGGACCCCTCTGCCACAACTGTATTCTTATGAACTGTGCCATTGAAATGTAATCCCCGGCACCCAGGTAACGTCTATTTGTTTTATGTGCTGCAGCAGGACCCCCAGTGGCCTGCCTTATCCCTTGTTGTCTTCTGACTTTGTATTGTAAATACATGTAATCTAGTTATCCTGAGAGCGTCTCTCCAGAATCCCTCTAAAGTAGGGCCTTCAGACCCTGTTTTTCTTATTGCTTTCACTCTTGGAGGTGATACAGTCAGATTACCTACATCCTTGTGGTAAGTTTTCTCCTCAAACCTTCAAGCATAAGAATAATATAAGAATAATATATGTGTATATATATATATATATATATATATATATATATATATATATATATATATATATATATATATATATATATATATATATATATATATTCTTATGCTGTGGTTTTCATAATGCAGTAATCTCCCCGTGTTTATGTGCGAGTTGTGTATAACTGTATGATTTTGTGTTCAGATACGCGTATACTGTAAAAGAATTAGCGTAAGTAAAATGATTTATAAGAAGGGACTTATGCGTGGGCAGAGAGAGAGACTGAGAGCCCTTGTTCACTGTGTAGGGGCGCACTTTGTTAGTCAATATTCAAAACTTGCTGAGAATATCACCTTCTCCATTAGCGTACAAGGCGTTATGGGACTCGATCAAAACACTGATACAGAGGAGTCCTCACTCAGAGACCAAAAAGCGTTGTGAAAAGGAGCTGCATTTTTCTGCTCCACGTCTCTCTCTCTCTCTCTCTCTCTCTCTCTCTCTCGCTCGCTCGCTCTCGGGATTTTACGAATGTCGTGTTTTAACGTAATTGATATTTAGATAGACGATGGTCACTCATATCCTTTAACTGTTTAATTCCTTAGTAAATGTGTCTGAGTTATCTGAACAGTGTATTTTATTAAGTGTGTGTGTAACGGCGCCTGGTTAAAAACACGAAGCAATTTGGTACCAAGGTATTGTAATATAATTATTGGGTTTCTAGTGCACTAAGAAAAATATTTAGAGTGGTTATATGTACAGATACCTTTTCACTTTTTTTAATATTTTTTCGTGTTATATGTTTTATGCTTTATCTTTTGAAGAATTTTTCTTTTATGCATATATGTGATGTGTTTGCTATTGCCTTAATTTTTGCTTTGCATTTTTTGATATTTAATCTTTTGCAGAGTATATTTCTGTCTTTTGTATCCACATTTTTACATGATTGATTTATTTGCCTTATTTTGTTTAACACTTGGGAATTGAAGTTTTGTTACTCAACAATTTAAATTCTTCTTGAATAACCCTTTTGATTAATTAATAAATTAATTTCTGATTTAATTTTGACTGATGATTAATTCAGATTTAATCCAATTTTTCAAGTAATAATAATTTCCCTGAGACTGTTAATGTCATGTATAATCTTTGAATTTAGAAATAAATTTTTGTATTTAAAATATTATATCAGAGTTTCATTCATTGACCCACCAGTAATTTTGATTTGAATTAGAGATAGAGTGGTAAGTGAGATGTTTTCCTTCAAGTAATTGAAGTGAGCTTGAACCAGGGAAATGAAATAAATGGAAATATTTGAACTTTTATAATGTTAATGGAGTGACGCCCTTAGATTTTACCTCACACCTGTTTAACGAACTTAATCTGCTTTCTTTCATGATTGATAAGTTTATAAGGGATCACTGTTGCCTTTAGAGAAATCAGTCGTCTTGTATGTGTGATGAGGGTTCAGGTGTCTGGCTTTTGTGAGGTAACTATAATTGTTGAATAAATGGTAAGTTTGGTAATCAAATATCAAGCACTTAGATACCAGGTTTGGTTTAAAGAACAGACACTGGACACTCCGGGGTCACTATATATAAATGGTGCCTTAGACTCCGGGACAAGCACTTAGATATCAGGATTGATTTGAAGAAAAGATCCTGGACGATTTCCCCCCATATATAAATGGTGCACTGGACTCCGGGACAAGCACTTAGATACCAGGTTTGATTTGAAGAGCAGACACTGGACACTTCGTCACAATATATATTATATATATTATATATATATATATTATATATATATATAGATGAATAGGTTTCATCTACTGAATATATATATATCTACTGAATATATATATGTATATATATATATATATATATATATATATATATATATATATATATATATATATATATATATATATATATATATAATATTGAAAGTGTTGACTTCTAGCAAGTCGGATATGTAGAACAAACAGGAGGACAAAAAGGTGATGCATATTCAATTTTATTTCAAGCCAACGTTTCAAAGCATGGCTTCATCATCAGGGCTAAAATACAAAAGTAACAACAATTAAAATCAATAAATACATAAGACCCAGTAAAATTGTTAATGTTAAAATATAGTTGTCAGAACCGAAACATAAAAGTTAAAACCAACCTAACACCTCAAGAAAGAAAACTGAGTGACCAAGACGGGCACCAAAAGGACGAAGAAACCTTTTAAGCTATAAACAGGGGGGCAGAAGACTGACTATTCAAAGATGGAACCAGTTGTTTGATGGTTAATGACTTGAGGATATGGAGAGAGATTTCATCAGCAGCTTGCTCTAAGATTTCAAAATCCTCATAGGAAATACAAGATTTACATTGTTTAGAATGTTCCCTTATGTTAGAGGCAGATTTTAAAGAAATACTTTTACTGTTTCAATCCCAAACTCGTTCTAAGGAATCCAAGAACAATTGGATCTCTTTTTAGATTTAAAGACACTGTTCCCAACCTTATGCGTTCGTTTGTGGTTAATAAGTATACTTGCTTGAGATGTAATCTCGGGACTTACGTCATCTCCACCAAAAGAATGTTGAAAGTGTGAGTTGACTCTCATTGTGGCATTAGCCATAGAAGAGAGTATTCAAGTCACTTTTAGAATTTAATTATTATCTGATCGTGACTTGAGCTTACTCGATTCTACCTTGTCTATTATATATGTGGCATTGTTATCGCTGCTTAGTTCAAGAACTGCAGTAAGAATCCTTAAGATAATGTAAATGTGAATATACTTTTGTGTTTCCTACGACAACAACGTAGTAGAATCTGAAGTTTTACTTTTCGACGTGTGGCTAAACGTCAAAGCAGAGAGTTCATTTACTCCTATTGTTTGCTTGACCTTCGTAGATCGTTTGACTCGATAAACTGCAACTTTGACAGTTCCTTCCAATCCCATGTGAAAGCTTTCTATTTTTTTTTCCTTTCATTTTGGCTCGCTAGTAGTCCAGCTATGGGGACACTTGTTTGTTTGGTATCAATTACATGCTTCTGGAACTTTTTTACCGATTTTGCAAGACTAAAAGCTTTAACCTCCCCTTTTAAGAGAACAGTGTGATTTTATGTATGTCTTTTGATTTGTGCATGTACCTTTTGAACATCTATGAACTATTGTTTTATGCTAGCCAAAGTATTTGATTCATGTACAAACTCATTAGATAACCAGCCAACCTGAGTGCATTCTACACACCTGACAGCTACACTATTCCTCTTGGAAGTATGACACACGTTGTGTGAAGCATCTTACTGAGTTTTCTGTTTGGAGAAACCATTGCTTGCTACATTCCTCGGACCTTTGTTGAGTTTTTCTTTTGAACATTGTTACATCCCTTGGGACCCACCTGCCTACTCACTTGCGAGTGCCAGCCACGTTCTTTCAAGAACCACTTGCACACCTTTGGATGCCTGTTGTTGAGTGTTTTGTGAACTGTTAGGTTCCTGCTGGAACACCTGCTTAAGCACACTGAGTGTCCCACCTCATTACGCACTTTGGAGAAGTGCCACCTCCGTTCTTAGGAACACCACCTGTGTTCTTTCGAGAACCCCTTACGCAACTTTGGGTGCCACTTGAAGCTTTGTTGAACCTGCTATTTGCATCCTGCAGGACTTGTTCTCGCACTGTGAATACCACCGTGTTCTGATAACACACCTGCGTCTTGCGAGACAAACCTTACGTACATTTTGGTGCCACCACGCTCAACAGAGCAAACCAAACCTCTGAAGTAGCCTGTTGCTTGACTTCCCCTGATTGTGACTTGTTGAGTGCCAGTGTTTGCCTCATACCAAACTTTTTACTCTAGGAGTACCGCACTTAGGTGCTATTCTGTCTGTCTGTTGGAGTGCTGAGAAACGAGTTTACCACTACGAGTGCCACCTTTTCATTGGCCCTCCTCACTCTACATTCTTCTGAAAACCCTACCTACGAGTGCCACCTTCGTTGGCACTCCCCTCTACATTCCTCTGAACATTACATCTGCCCACACCAGTGCCATCCCGTGATAGTACCATTACTAACAGTTCCTTTGCATATCCACTATGTCGACTTATGCTGAGGACTTTAGACTCTTCCAGGGACTTGGGCTGGAACGAAACCTCTGTGGACAATCCCTTACCACCTAGGTTGATGCTCAGGTAGCTAGAGCCTAAGAGGAGAGAGAAGCCCAACGAATTCATGAACTGGCCGTAGCTAAGTTCAGAACCAAAAATCCCACTTCTGTTGTTCCACCATCTGTATTGCTAGGGGTGAACAGTCTTATCCAAGCCTGGTCAGATGAAGAGCCGGAGACCTGGCTAGATCACATTGAATGGGTTTTTGAGAATTACCAGCCTTACCCTACTGAGATAGCACTTATGTTGAATAAGCATGTACAAGGGAAGGGGTTTATTGCTCTTCGGTCCTTGTCCACTGAAGAGCAAGGAGATCTCATAGTCGTAAGACAATCAATCACCAGCGCTTACGAGATAACCCCTGAGAAGTGGAGACAAAGCTGGCATAGCCTGCCAACGAATGCTGGACAAACCTGGACAGACTGGGTCTACCATAAGGATAAGAATTTCAACTGCTGGATGGGGTCCTCTCAGCCAAAACATACAACACTGTTGTTGAGTGTATGAAGCTGGGGGACTTTTTCTATTACATTCCCAGTGCCCTCGCTACATACCTGCATGAGTGATGCCCTGCAACTGTTGCTGAGTGCTGCTGGCTGACCAACAAATGGGAGACTCATCACTCTCATCTAAGTTCCTTACACAAAAACTTAGTTCTCCAGGGTATACATCATCTACGGCCCAGCCAAGAAATGGACTTCCTCTGTAACCTTTCCTCTACCATCTGTGCAAGAAAGCTGGACACAAAGCTGATCATTGCCCATCCAAGCCTGGAAATAACCAAAAACCTAACCCAAGTACATGTAGCAAGACTACTCCGGCCCGGAGCACCTCTGCTGCTTCCGGTTCCCAACAACACCCTACTGTTACCCCAGCTGGGTCAGGTTTCAAAGGGACTATAGTAAGGACATCTGTAAAGATTGTAAGAAGGTCGGGCATGCATCTGCATGCTACATGGGATGCCCCCAATATTCCCAAACCAAGACGGTTCTGACAACGGTCAGTACACATAGGTCCACCAAGTGCACAGGGTTGCACAATGTGACAGTAGCCCCCATTAATGGCTCATGACCGGCCCTGTGCTCATTAACATTGTCAACACAGGGTCAGAAGTCAGTCTCATATTGAGAAGTCAGGTACCTCACGAAGCCTCTATTCAGAAGGATGAATGCATCTCTATCTGTTGGTTCAACGGTCACTCATTGGACCACTCCCAACTGTAACTCAGGGCAGCCCTCTGAAAACAAAATAACATCAGTTTGGAGTAACCGAGAAGCTTGCTACCAGACACCCCCTACTGTTAGGGCAGGATTTCTTACAGTGGAGAGACTCGCAGGTCCCTCTATGGCGCACGACAGTAGTGCCCACAGAACCAAAGGAGAAATCCTTCCTCTATGCATGCCTAACAGAAGGCTCTCTACCAGTGCCAGATGGCCCTGCATTCATCGCAGAACTTATAGATATGATCCATGTACCTGACAGCAGTTCTGCCCCGGAACCTGTCCCCCTTCCTATCTCTCCTCCTATCCCACACCCTGGCGGCTCTCCAGCCTCGTAACCTGAGGAGCCAACTGGGCCCTCCTTTCTTACTTCCAGCCTCAGTGGCCCTGCAGACTCACAACCTGCGGATCCATCTTGGCCTCATTTGCCGATACCTCGCATAACCACAGAGGAACCTTCACCTCTTGAAATCAGTGACACATTAGTGCCATCCAGTGCCACACTCTCCCAGATGCCTGCCATTGCTGTGGCACCCTCTACCAATTCCCACCTGATCTGAGAAAACAGGGTCCCTTATGGCCCCAAACCTGAGCACTGCATTGCTATTCCCATTGAGAGGATACCTCATATCCTGATGGCACTTGCTCTTACTAATTTAGATGTCACTGACCCAATCCATGAAAACCATGTTCCTGGAAAACTGCCCATACCACTTGAACAGCTTGAGCAGTGCAGGTTTCATCAGTCGCAATAGCCGAATATGTATCAAGCTTCATCCCTGTAACTGGCCCTGCCTTAGTGCCAGTGGTGAGACACCCTACAGATCTCCCTCCCGGAGATCCCAATTGTGCCTTTAATCCACTGCCAATTCCATCTGCGTGCCCTGAGCAGTGCCCTGTCCATCCTACTCAGACCCTGAGCCCCTCACGAAGCAACCTCCAGTGTCTGGCCCTGCCCTATTGCCGGTGCTAGCAACCAGCAACAATCTCCCTCCCGGAGATCCCAGAGCTGATGCAAACTCCCTGCCAGTGCCACTTACATGCACTGAGCAGTGCCATGCTCCATCAGTCCCGGATGTCGAGCCACAGTTCACTTTGAACTCTAAGCATGGCCCTGCCGAGATGACAGTGCCAGTGCCAAATCAAGATTCGATTCCTGTGCTGGGTCCTGTGTTCATATCAGAACCAGAGCACCCATAGATTTCCCTACAGGAGATCGCAATCTGGGCCCCCTCTCTGCACCCAGCTTGGCTCTGCTACCAGTGCTGGACAGAGAGCCAACCCAAAGTTCACATGGCCCCTTTCCGGATTCCCACAACCATAGCAGAAGCCCACCCATAGGTGTGGCCTCACAACCTATGCCTGAGTTGGTCATCATTACCTGTGAGCCTCGAACGCCCACTAAACCTTCTTCCTCTTTTCCCAAACCTGCAGAGCAAGATATTCTGATGGAAAACTCCTGTATAACCAAGCTGGCAGTAAAACTCAAGGAACTGCAACAGCAACTGATGGAACTTGCTAGAGCTGTTACTGCTCCTGTTGTCGCAGCAACAGGAGTACATAGCACTCAACACCTTCTATGGATTCGGCTTCACCGACTCTGGCTAGGCACTCAAATCATCATTTCAAAGCAGGACACAAGAAGAAGAAACACCAACAATGGACGCCCATGTAGCCTAGGAGAGCCACCGAGTTCTCACAGTACTGGTGACAGCCTGGCACAGTGCCTCCATTTTATCTGAGTAATTTGGCAACATAAGCCAGAGTCGGATACCAAGTCACTCCCTTTTCCTAGCCCTTTACAAAATGTAAATCATTACCCTTCTTGTACTTTTCAAATTGTGTAACTTCTGCTACTACAGTAAAACTCATTTTACTACTCATAGTAGTCCACCTCTAACTTTGTGATACATTACTTGCTCTGCTTGAGTGCCATGCAGAGTGCCAAAATGCCAGATGCCCTGGCCCTACTACTGCTATTATTGAGAGTCCTGTATGGTCTCATGATCAAAGCTACCTGACAAGGCAGGTTTTCACATTTTACCAGTCCCTGACGTCTATTCCAGAGACGGTGATCAAGTTACTCCCTACTAGTTAAATTTTGTGGCTTATAATTTGCCTCCCATTTAATAAAGTTACATTAGCTAAAAATCCCCTTTTGTTTACCATTGCTCTTCTTTGCTTTATCTCCTTTTACACTGTTATCAGCTGCAACATCTTGTGTATGGTTAGCACAAGCTTTTTTTTCAGACAAAAGGTTGCCTCATCAAATCAACCACAGTCCATGTATCATTATTGAATGGAATTATGTGTTATGATTCACTTAGCTAAGATGTAATGTTTAAGAGGCAAAATTTGCATTAAACTTAAGAAGTGGAAATGAAGTCTTAATACTAATTTTGATCTTGTGTCATTCATGATTTTGTATTTGATATAAGTCACAGTTTATTGCCTAGAAGTTGAACTGTCTAGAGCAGGGGTGTGCAACCTATTTTCCCAAAGGGCCACGAGTCACGACTCTGTTGGTATGGAGGGCCACCTAACCTTACTATTTCATGTTATTTTGATCGAAGACATATTATGTGAGATTATACTGATAAAGATAGATGATTAGTTTGTTACTGATTTTATTTAAATTAGGATCACAAAAATAAGAATTGTTCAAAACAAAAGTATTTTCCTTACTTAGATGAGCAAATGAAAGTCACCTTATTTTATAATGTACAAACATAAATAATTACTTATTATTGGTTAACTGGGATCATTAACATAAGAGTTATCCGGGTTTCCTCTGAAATCTTGCGTTTTTACTTGTAGAAGCCATTATTAGTACAATAAAATCTTTCCTGCTGAGGCCGCACTAGAGCTTATTTATTTTTAGGAGAAAGGGCCCCAATGAAAGCCTTTGAGGGGCCGCATGCGGCCTTTGGAGCTGCAGGTTGCACAGGGCTGGTCTAGAGTAACCTTTGCATGCAGATATGAGTTTAGCTTAAGACATATTCGAGACATATTAGATGAGAGAGTCATGTTTATCAATCCGTAAAAATCTTATAGACATTCACACCCGAAAGGGGCGTGTAACGTCTTCGTTTGTTGGGGAGGTGTTACAAATGTCCTTCTGACCATTTGTTTTAGGCTTTTTCCGTATTAATATTGAGATATGAATCAAACTGAATGTTAAAGAACTACAAAATGTTTGTGTGAAGTTAACTGACGTTTTTCCCTTGCCACTCCATTATCCCTTATGGCTGCCCAGATGTCAAATGGGCAGACATTCCCCAAGTAATTAAAAAGCACCTTCCAAATCTGATAATCACCCCCAAAGGGGAGTTAGTGCCCTTTCTCATACATTAAAGAAAATCCCTTTGAGACTTAACGCCCTCCACATATTATTGATCAGTCCTCAGTCAATTTACCTGAGACATGTTCGAGGGAAAATTCTCCCTGTCTTGCTACCTGCAACTGCTACCTGTGTGTCACTTCCTTGACCTGTCACGCACCTGCATCTCCACCCTCATAACCTCGCCCCCCATGTCGAATCATCTCACTATTGTTATTTCTATCCCTCTAACCTTTTACTGGCCGGCTCTCAATGACCTTTCAGGTACCTGCTGAGATTATCCGTGTACCCTGAGAAGAGAATAGATGACTTCATTACGAAGGAACTGTCAAAACATGACCACCGTTGATGCCAATGTGGTATAAATACTGGCTGCGACGGGACAACCTTTGCTAGTGTACTTTACGACGTCTCCCTGTCACTCATCCTGCTGGATGGGGACTGATCGAGTCCCCACTAGACACCTGTGTGATGCTATCACTCTGAAGGTGGTCCATACCAAACTGCCTTGGACCCTGAGTGCTGATGACTCTGTGATCACGAAGCACCCTAGTACTTCTCATCTGATTTTGCCTATGGTGGGGAACTGTATGCAATGCTGCTTCCATGGTCATTACTGCTACGAGAACTGGCTCTAATCTACCCAAGTCTTGCCCACGGACCAAGGTAAAGTGATTGGAAGTTATTTGCCTGGCCTCACCATTTTTTGCCTTTTACCTGAATTTCCCATCTGTTCTCCTATCCATTCCCTTTTGAATTCTCCCTCAGAGATTTCTCGTGATTTTGACTATGGTGTATTTGTTTTATAAGTTATTGGAATACCAGTGTTAGTCTTATCTGTGCTCCGACAGCAGGTTAAAAGTTCAATGTTAAAGATCAGTGTTTTGTTGCCTGTCATTCAATTTTGCTTAAGTGATCCAATCTAACTTTCACTCATAATTCCCTCATATGTTACAAAATTCCCTGCATTGCAGATCCATGTTGCAAGTAACCTGTTGTGTGAAATCACCTGTAGGTCAATGGTGCCATCTCCTTGCAAACTGCATGGGACATATCCGGTCAAGATTTTCCAGGTTTCTCACTGTTAATAATTACTCGCCTGCAGTACCCCATCTTGTACTATCTAAGGCTCCTATCCCCCTTCTACTGAGTGTGTGAGCCTAGTCAGGCATAGATACATAGCTTGCAGTAGCATGGCACTCTTGTTTGTTGATTGCCATTTAGTAGAGTAAATTTTGATAGTGCCATGGACCTCTATTGATAGCTCCTGTACATATTTTTATCTTCTGATACCTTTAGTGAATTATGTTTTAAGTGGACACCCTCAGTTTACCTTGCATCCTTGACATTAACTGATATTAAGTTGGGTTAAAGCATTTTTCATTCTGATCACTGGAGCATGGCCCCCCTAGTCAGTTGACGTTTCCGAAAGGCATAGCTTAGAGCCATCCCTCAACCACCACGGCTGTGCCTGTGACAATATATATATATATATATATATATATATATATATATATATATATATATATATATATATATATATATATATATGTATAATATATATATGTGTGTGTGTGGGCATGTATTTATGTATGTATTAGTTATTATTCACCTATAGGTTATACTTTCACTGAAACTTTTTTAAATGACTAGGGAGACAATGACAGCTTCAATAAAAACAAATTTCATTGGGAATGGGAATGGGAATATGTAATATAGGCATAAAGCCAAGCACTGGTACTCATAGGGTACCATGACTTAGCTGCTCCATATGAACAGATTCGTTTTATGGAGAGAAAAATGAATAAACAAAGAAAAACTTTAAAAAACGTAGTTTACTGTAAATATTTGTCTCCATTTATTCATTTTCTTGTTTTCCTAGAGAGGTCAATGTCTAACATAAGGTATTCATTAGTTTCGGACCACCGCCCCGCACCTGCACCCTCTCTCTCTGACCTGACTCTTGTGGAATAAATGCGATCCAAGAGGTGGCACTCGGCCATTAAAGGTGCCGCGTCCACCAGACACTCTTTACAGTTGGAAATTCGCTCGTGCCTTGCTTTGACGTGACATTTGATAAGACTGTCAAGGAATGATCATGAATGCCTGCCATCCTTAACCAGTTGAGACTCTCTTCCTTTGAGAGAGAGAGAGAGAGAGAGAGAGAGAGAGAGAGAGAGAGAGAGAGAGAGAGAGAGAGAGAGAGAGAGAGAGAGAGATTTCTGCTCTCTCTCTTTTCCATGTTATTTATTAATAACACGTGACCTTAACCATCTTCTCTCACATAAACAAAAAGGAAAACAATCAATCGGACTTTTCGATTGGATAAGCAACCCCCCCCTCTCTCTCTCTCTCTCTCTCTCTCTCTCTCTCTCTCTCTCTCTCTCTCTCTCTCTCTCTCTCTCTCAGCATGTGAGTGTTCATCCATTTTTCTGCTAGCCTTCTATGACCTTGCCTTGCAAGGTGGGCAAGTGGTAGATTTCATAAGATTAAGAGAAACGTCAGAGAGTGCCTCATTCAATATTTTACAAAAGTTGCTCTCAAGGCATCCCTCGATTATGTTATGTGCAATGCTAAGTCATTTATTTCTTTTATAATATATGGTATATATATATATATATATATATATATATAAACAATATATTATATATATATATATATATACATATATATATATATATACTCGTATATATATATCTATATATATATATATATATATACTGTCACGATGTATTCCAAGTACCTGGTTATTACACAACTAATCACAGAATTAAAAAATTTACCTCACTTCAGCCAGATGCCTGAACTCTTATAACAATCAAAATGATCACTGGGTATTCTAATGGTAACAATGATACATTAATAAGCTTATTAATCACATGAAAAATCAAAATAAGTTTGCAAAACAAATGTGAGGTATAACAATTAAACAAGAAATATAATGGAGCAAAAGGACATCACTCTATCAAAAAACTTCAACTGCTTACATGGTCTTAATTCACTTCAGCATAACTAAAGGAACAAAACATGTTTATCACTTTGCCTTATGCACACAATTAATCCTATTCACTGGTGGTCAATGAAACACTTTTTTTTAAATATTAAATACAAAAATTTATTTTTAAATTCAAAATTTATAACTAGAATTCATATGAAAAAATGTACTATTATTAAAAACAACACAAAATTTAATTAATTCTTGAGCTAAATTATTAAACAAAACTAAATCACAAAAACTTTAATTTATCAAGAAATTAAATTAATCAAACAAAATTTAAACTATTAAGAATTACACAAGATTTGAAAAGAAAATCTTAGTAAATGAAAATTAATCAAGTACACAATGTTGAAATATAAAAAAACATTGAAAATGCTCAGTAAAAAAAATGTTAAATCACCAATATATAGAATGTGAAAAATTAAGAGATTGCAAACACAAGAACATACAAAAATACACAAAAGGTTTACCAACAATAATTTCAATAAGGCAAAAATTTCTTAATATACCTTATTATATCATGGTAATAATAAGTAAAATTCACTTTACCTTACACAAGCTTGTGAAAACTTTTGCAAAATCATCCTAAATGCAGCTGCTTGAGATTCACAAAACACATTTCTGATAGGCGCATTACATACTTTTCCTACATTCAGATCTCAAAAGTTAAAATTAATACCAGTGACCACACAAATATTTTAAGTTAATAATTTCTCTCATTTGAAGAGAGAGAGAGAGAGAGAGAGAGAGAGAGAGAGAGAGAGAGAACACACGAACAGTCTCTGAAATCAGAATGAGCAAACATTATGATTCCAGTTAGAAACAAAACAATCAGATGACGTCATTACCCGAGCAAAACGTTTTGGGGTCAAAACTAGCGCGTTACAATACGTAATCAGAGCAATGTAATCTTGAACATGATGCAGTTGCCATGTGCTTCAGTGCAATAACTCCCTTGATCACAAAACAGAACGATACATGTAATATTGCAAAATCATCCATCTTTTGCTCGTATGAGACAAAGCTTTTAACGAAATCTTAACACGACTCGACTGTTATCTCTCACTTATCAACATGCAAATTTAATAGGCAACAAGCACCTGTCTCAACTCAAAACAAAGCGATTTTGATGACAGCTACAACATCTGGTCTAACTTAAACTCTCTCTCCTGCTACGTATTATTAAAAGCATATTATTAATTTTAAGTCACGTTGTTAAGTTATCTAAATCATTGACTCTTTTCAGATCTGACATTACACTACATAATATATGATACTTCAACAATTATTATCATTACACATAATACATTATAACTCGAATAGTAAATATATCAAAATCATGGAATGATATACGTATTACAAGGCAATATCATGTGTGTATATATATATATATATATATATATATATATATATATATATATATTATATTATATATATATATGTGTGTGTGTTTTATTAAGCATTAGTACGCCACTGTCGTGCAGAGGTCAAACAGGGCAACAAGAAGATACTTGGGTGTATTTTAGATTCAACATGATCCGAACATGACTTGGCATTTTCAGCACAAATTCAGCATTGTCAATCTTCTTGGAAAGCGCCCAGATAGAGTAACACATTTCCAAAGATGGAAGTTTCCATGGAACTTTTTGGTCTGGTTCTAATTGGGTTATTGGGTGTGTTAACGGAAACATGAGTCTGTTTGTGCATTACGAAAACCCTCAGCGCAAAGAGGCTTGTGATAAATTGCTCATTCTGATGTGACAAGTCAATCTGAAAGGACGTGTTGGACACGCTGGGAATTGGAATTCACATTTATTGGAGAGTCAGTAGAGACTTAGGAAAATTACTTACTCTTATAAGCCTTCCTTTACAGACTCGATTATTCTTGATACTTGACTTTTAACAGAGATGGTTCCTTCTTTTTTTTTGGCAGAATGTTTCACTGGAACCATGGTTAATTGGAGTGGACATGCATCTGCACAGACATGCTTGTGATATAGCCATAGTGAGAGATGGTTATCTTAGCGGAACAAAGACTTAAGAACTTAGGTTTACGTGAAGACTTACTGGGGAAATAATGAAGTGGGGAAGAATCCCATTCATGGTTTCGGTGTTAGGTAAGGTGTTTTTGTTGAGGGAAAAATTCATCTATCATTTACATTTCCTTTGGTGATTTTTAACATTTTCTTTTCTTAATTACCATGTTTTAACTTGTTGTTTGTTAGCTTCACAGAATACTCTGTTTTTATACTTAGGGTTTAATTTCCACACTAGTTTAGGGGGTTTAGAGAGAGAGAGAGAGAGAGACAGACAGACAGACAGACAGACAGACAGACAGACAGACAGACAGAGAAGGATTCTTTTCAGTTACCATGGGAGAAATTTCTTTTGTCAAGGCTAGCTCGGTGAAAGACACGCTTGCCAATCGGATTTCGGGGGTAAGTAAAAATAAAGTTGTTGGTTTTTTATATACAACACATATATACATGTGTGTGTACAGTATATATATATATATATATATATATATATATATATATATATATATATATATATATATATATATATGTGTGTGTGTGTGTGTGTGTGTGTGTGTGTGTGTGTGTGTGTGTGTGTTATACAGAGAGAGCTTTCATAAGAATATTCATAAAAACTAGGCATGATAAAAGCATAAAGACGTGTGAACTTGTAGAAGGTTACTAAGAGAGAGAGAGAGAGAGAGAGAGAGAGAGAGGAAAAGACCAAACAAAGGTTTTACAGCTTTCCCAACGGATTTTTCGTAGCCGGTTGGTAACAAGCAAAGTCATCATTTTAGAGCATAAGGCAAAGGTGATAAGTTACCAAAACATTTCCATCGCTGCTCAGGTGTGGGAAAGCGAATAATGAAAATGATGAATAAAGACGACTGAATAATGAAAAATGGTGAAATTAACAATGAATAATGAATTAGGTGAGAGAGGATGAATAAGGTCTTAGTCTACGCACCTCGAACCACGACGTCACGGTTGACACCAGAAACAAACACCATATGAGGGAGAGAGAAAGAGAAGGAGCCACGTGAGAGACAGAGTTGCAATTACAGTACAGTGAGAGCAAGAGCTGACGGTGCGCGCTTAGTGTGAAGGTGTTGTCCATGTCGCGGTAACTGAATTTGGACTTTTTTAAAAAGCTCTCTCTCTAGAACTCAGTTTTTTCCAAGTCCAAGTTTGGACTTAGCATATTTCAGTCTTGAGTCCAGTCGACTTCCCTAGAAGCAGCAATTAAACCCAGGTGGAACATTTATATTTGCAAAGGAATAATTAAAAAAACCCTAAGACGTTTTTGCATCATGAACTCCAAGAATATTTATCTCCAACTGTTCCTTCTAAAGGTAGAAGCCAGACACCTCCCAGGCTATGCTATCTTAGACTAGGTTAGAAGACAGCCTAGAAAGTGGTGCCAGTTTAAATGGGATATGCAAGAAAAGAATTATCGTGCAGCGTTTTCCACCGAATTAACTCCACTCCCATCACATCGTCAAAACATCAACGATAACATACTGTTCAGCAAAGAAAAAGAGAGAGAGAGAGAATTTCATCGAATCTGTCCAATGTAGACATTCATCATCATTTAATGTGGAAGTATATTGAAGAAAGACGATAACTTGAAGAACAAAGAATCAGTAAATGGTGTTGACGAAAAGAAAATTAGAAGAAAGAAGAAACCAGTCAAGAGGGCGAAGCAAACGAACTACCAGACGACATCATCTCCGACAAGGCAACCACGGAGAGAAGTCTACACGGTTGACGGCACTTCAATTCGAAACGGCAAAAAGTAAGAAAGGGGTATCCTGGTACACACACATATACACATAAAGTTCTTAAAAGTTGAAATTCTAAAACTGATTTGATGATACTTCTCTTAGGCATTTCATTTTAAACACAAACTTTACACTTGAATAAAAAGACAGTTAATTTCGGCAAAACTTTTTTTTCTCCTTCTTTACTAATCATTACTAACCATTTTACTATACATTATTCAATATTGGTGTTTACTAACTTGTATTTCACTTTATTTTATTTCATTTCTTATTTTTTGAGAATTGTTTAGAATTTTAAGGTTTTTTGAGTGCTTGACATTTTTTTTTTTGAGGGGATATTTCTTCCAGCATTTACGTTGCTGATTAACCGCGTTGTGTTTAGTGTTTATAAGAATTGAAATGAAGTTAAGGTTAGCTGCCACTGATTAGTCAATGCCCAAGAAGTTTTCTCTACTTAAGACAGCAAAACCTTTTGTTTTTATAAGAAGCGAAACACGTCCACAGAAAATGCCTACACCTGCATCTCCGCCAGACACATCAACTACAATTAGCCATAAAATACACGCGAATAACCGCACAATTACATTTTGGGGAAGGAAAGGAGAACATGACGCCTGCAACTTAGAAAACTGGATTGAATAACTTGAGACCCATTTAAATAACATGACTGGAAAGGAAGACACAGAAATTAAATGAAGCCAAAAGTTACCTTGATCAGTCGAAAGGAGATATAGGATGTTATGTTTATTCTGATGGCTATAGAAGAATTAAGAATTTTGAGGAAAATATGTTCCACTGTAGTAGGCGAAGTTGATTCCGTTTTCAGCCTTGCAAAGATAGTTCACAGTTAGAGATTGGATAAAAGAAATTACCTCAGAATGGGTCCCAAGTTATATGACTATTTAAATGAATGGGGTCATTTAGTTTTA
The DNA here is from genome assembly GCF_040412425.1 of Macrobrachium rosenbergii. Taxonomy (NCBI): domain Eukaryota; kingdom Metazoa; phylum Arthropoda; class Malacostraca; order Decapoda; family Palaemonidae; genus Macrobrachium; species Macrobrachium rosenbergii. The sequence goes on along the minus strand of NC_089744.1, from coordinate 84,587,045 downwards.
ACCACTCCGTGGACAACAACAGTAGGAAATGATCAGGTAATAACAGTTGACAATTGTAAAAACTTGTTAAGGTTATTCTTGTTGTTGGGAAGTTTACCGTCAAAAGCTATTGAAAACAAGAACTATGTTTGGAAGTTAGAAGATAATGTAACTGAAATTGAAAATGAAGTAAAGAAAATCTTAGGTAGAAGTCCCGAAGGGAGTGATCTGTGCAGACCCTTAGTCACCATTGGACAAGACAGAAAAGGGCGTAACAATCAGGGTAGGTCTATGGCACCAGTTAGAAATCGGAATAGGAATCTAGGTAACTAATCTCATGGAAAATCTTCGACAGTCACGTGTTTTAACTGCCAGAAAAGGGGACACTATGCAAGTGATTCCCGTCGACCAGCTTACTGCTCATATCATAAGAGGACAGGACATAGTGTTCGAGATTGTAGGATTAGGCCTAGATAGATCTCAGTCACATGGCACAGGTAGAGATAGTAGTCAAATTCCACAAACTAAGAGGAACAGGGATCAAAATACTAACCAAGCTGCAAACTTAATGTACCAACAAGATCAAAGGAAGGAATAATGGGGCCATCAAAATCTCCGTGGCATTTTCCACTTTTGTTAGTTCCAAAAAAGGACAAAACTTACCAAGTAGTGGTTGATTTCAGAAAGTTGAACATCTATTGGATCCAAGAAATACTTTTCCACTATAGATCTGTTACAAGGATTTCTACAAATCCCTTTGGACAAAGGCAGTAAACCATTAACTGCTTTTTCCACTAGTAATTGTAGATATCAATATGTAAGAATGCCCTTCGGTCTAAAATCAAGCCCAGTGACATTTGTGAGATTAATGGATAAAATTCTAAGTGATTTACTAGGCAAAGACGTACATTGTTATATTGATGATTTGATAATAGCCACAGACACCACGGAAGAACATATAAAACTTGTTAGAGAAGTCCTAAAGAGATTGAAGACAATAGACTACCTGGGACACACACTACGTGAAAAGGGTGTAGAAGTAAACGTCTTGAAGATTAAGTCAATTAAAGAGTATCCTACACCTCGATGTAGGAAAGATGTGAAGTCTTTCTTGGGTTTAGCAAGTTTTATCAGAAATATACAAAGAATTTTGCAGCCATATCTGCTCCATTAACCGAGTTCCTAACGGAACACATATCATTCTTGTGGACAACCAAGCAACAGGAAGCATTTGATGAACTAAAAGACAGATTAACATATTCACCAGTACTTAGTTTTTCACACTTTAGTGAAGAATTCTTTTCAGCCATAGGCACAGGAGCATGCTTAATGCAAAGACATGATAATAAATACCATGCTGTAGCTTACAGTAGAAAACTAAAACCCACTGAAGAAAACTACTCAGTAACAGACAAAGTCTCTAGTCATAATGGATGCTTTAAAGCACTTCAGATATATCATATTTGGTTATATGGTAACTGTCTTCACTGATCATTCTGCTGCAGTAGAAATGCTCAAGAATCAGAACTTTTCCAGACATAGAGCGTGTTGGTTTATGATTGCTCAAGATTATGACAAAATTAAAATATGTTCCAAGAAAGACAAATAAGGTAGCAGATGCATTATCAAGGTATATTCGACAATATGATAGTACAAATATGATCAGTCAAGAAGCAAAGTCAGGTGAGCCTATAAGCAACGTATTCACCATGCACTATACAGAAGAGCTTTCCAAGCCAAACTTCATGAGGGAACAAGAAAGTGATGAAGATTTAAAAGATATCTTCAAATCTGTGAAAATGAAAGGAAATTTGATCACCAAGAACAAATAGAATTAAGTAAGAGAATTGGATGTCCCGTTGATGAGTTGAACATAATAGCGGATGTGCTAATTTGGATGTGTCAAGGACTTGACCCATATAGATCATTTCAAGGCGTGGTCTATAAAAAGCTAGTACCTAAGAGCCTAGAAGTAAAGTTATTGAATTAATGCATGATGATCCCATAAGAGCTCACCCACGAAGAGATGAGACAGTCAGACTAGTAAAAAGATCCTTCCATTGAAAAGGACTTTACAAAGATGTTAACAATTATGTGAAAAGGTGCAATACTTGCAACAGTTACAAAGGGAAAACAGATAAGGAAGAGCCTTTAAGAAAATATCCCAATCCAAAAACTCCATTTGAAAGAGTAGCCATAGATGTCTTGGCTAACCTTCACACCACGAACAACGGGAATAGAAATGTACTAGTGTGTATTGAGGCACTCGCTAGATATACAGAACTGATACCAAAACAGGTAAAGGAGCCAAAGAATGTGCAGATGCTGTCTTCGGTAAAATATTTTGTAGATATTCTGCCCCACAACTAATATCTGATAATAGCACAGAGTTCAATACCTCACTTGTTCAAGAAATTTGTGATGCATTCAAAGTTGAAAAGTACAATACAGCCGTACCATTCAGCTAGTAATGTCTTACTAGAAAGGAATAACAGAAAAGTTCTGGGCGCATTAAGGCATACAGTAGGACAGGATCCTGAATGGGATGTCAATTTACCTTTAGTGCAATTGTCATTAAATGCTAGATATCATAGTAGTATGCAAGCAACACCCATAAAAGCTTTAATGGGATATGAACCAACGCTACCATATGCATGGCTGGATTAGCCAATACAGCCTAATTACTCTGAAGACATTATGAAGATAAGGATTAGTAATTTCAAGGTAATCCATAAACAATTACATAAGAACCTGGAAGAAGCCCAGAAGATCATGGTAGATAAATATCAAGAAGGACAAAGCCAGTAGATTATAACATTGGAGACAAAGTATATATAAGGAAAAAAGTAAGAAGTGGTATCAACTATAAATTAGCCATCAAATTCACAGGACCATTCAGAATCACAGAAGTTAAGGAGACAAAAGTGAAAGTGGAAAAAAATTAACAAATTAGTGCCTTCCACTCATGCTCAATCATTAGAAGAATCAAGATTTTGTGTAAATAAAGACAAGGTTAAAAGGACTAAAGAAGTTAAGGAAACAGAACTAACTGAAAATATAGAAGTTCCCAAAGAGAAAAAAAAACTAGATATCTAAGGAACAGAAAAATCACATTTCAGTAAAAGCTTCTATGATTGACAGATTTGTTCCCATTATTCCTATATATTATTATTATTATTATATTATTATTATTATTATTATTATTATTATTATTATTATTATTATTTCAGTAGAGGAAACCTATTCACGTGGAACAAGCACACAATTAGGAAGTCTGTTTAAGGAACTAACAACAATAGACAAAACATTAGAACAAAACCAAAGCTATGCAATCCCGAGACAGGAACATTGTTAGGAAATGAAATCAAAGATACACTCCAAGAAATAGAAGAATTGTATGTGCCAGAACAAACAAGAGCCAAGAGAGGATTACCTATAGCTGCTATTATTTCAGGAGGCTTATCAGTCATTTTTGGAATTTCCAACCAAATTCAACAAATATCTCTTCAAGGAGAATCTCCCCAATATAAGAACAAATGAAGAACATGAACATGGAAATGCAAGACATCAAAGCAAATATAAGAAGTACACAGCAACTGAAGAACAAAGAAAAAATGTTAAGACAGATATTAAGTGATTTTATGAAGGAAACAAAAAATTGCTTCCAAACCATGAACTTAATTTTTACTGTAATAACCCGAAAAATGGAGGTAAAAAAAGCAGCAGACGGATTACAGGATTTTGTAAATAGTTTAGTGAATGCTTCTCAAGGAAAAGTCTCTGCAAACCTGTTACCATTGAAAGACTTGTAAGAAATAATTACTAACGCCACAATTAACTATAATAAATACCCCATATTCCCCATCGAACTAACACACTTACTTACTTTATCCATTTCTTAGAGCTGCTTTAACTAACGAAGGCTTACTTATTACTATTCCAGTAAATAAGAAAAAGATCTATAAGTATTACTATTTTAGCCCGCTCTCTACTTGTGTTGCCAATCATACTTTAGTATTGGATACTGATCATACAGAACTCCTTATGCAGAAAGACACTCATATTACACAATTTTTGATGCAAGTCATTTAACTATAATGCACAAGCCTAAAACACCATGTTTATACACTCTAATACGTAATCAGGATATCCACTCATGTCAGTTTCAGGAGGCGCAAATTCAAGAAACTAAAATCACTAACCTGCAAGATTTCATTTAAGTCTTCACCCCAAAGGAGAAGCCCTTTCGAATTAAATGTGAGGATGTTACATACTCAAATGAATGCAACATGAAGATACACCGTGGATGCGAAATCACAAGTACTGACGTCTTCATCCCAGAGACGAATATAAAAAAAGAAAAACATCGATTCAAGTCACTGAGCAAAACCTTCAACATCCCAAGATTGTATATCCAGACAGTAGAAGAAAAGAAGAAAGTCGTCCAATTCAACATTATCAAGAACTATATCACTTTCTTTTTTACCCTGCTTTTAGATCCAACATATATACATATATGTGTATATACATATATAGATATATGATATATACATATATATATATATATATATATATATATATATATATATATATATATATATATATATATATAACATATACATATATATATATATATATATATATATATATATATATATATATATATATATACATACATGTGTGTATGTGTGTGTGAGTGTGAACACTGACACCTTGCTTCTTGAATTTCTGCTGTAGGCTACATTGCTGCAATTGGAACAGTATATGAACATATCTAAGATTACTTTAGCTTTAGTACACAAGAGTACATATATATATATATATAGATTATATATATATATATATATATATATATATATATATATATATATATATATATATATATATATATATATATATATATATATATATATATATATGTGTGTGTGTGTGTGTGTGTGTGTGTGTGTGTGTGTTTAATACAAGATATCTCCATATGTGAAAATGTTATGACTGATGTCACAGTATCAAGTAGTGCTGTCTGATTGTTTAGCATCATCCTATCTTTGAAACAATTGTTGAATAATGAGTTGTGGTCAAGTAACTGCAATATAAATTGGATAATCACTTGATTAAGAATAATGCAGAATGACCCAATAACATTTCATTATATTAAGCATCTTAGAAATCATATTATATGTATATATATATATATATATATATATATATATATATATATATATATATATATATATATATATATATATATATATACACACTATACATATTCATATATATATGTGTGTGTATAACTGAATCACGAAGATGTGGAACCTGATGAACGTATAAATAAAGGCAAATGCCATGAAGGAAAAGTGAAACAATGAAGTGATTGCTAGGCCTTTCGACACATGGTCCTTTACTAGCAGACAGATGATGTACAGAGATCCCTGAGGATGGGGATTATAAAGGAACAGATGCACCTGGAATCCAACACAGTTGAAGAATTAGCGGATCTTCCAAAACAAAGGTAAATATTTGCGAGGTTTTACAAACGATTAGGCCTAATCCCCCCAGGTTGGTGGGAGCGGGCACACATCAAGGTAAGGAAAAACTATTTTGGGGAGAGGGAAAGGATAGAAAAGGAACATTTGGTAGGCAAGAAAATAATTACAGTCCCGGAAAACAACTCTATTACACCCATCAACAGGAAGCTAGATAATTTCAAATTGATAGGCAGCTACAAAAACACCATTAGGAATAAAATAGTTAGAAACAAAAAGTCGGTGGAGGGGGAAGAGATTAGAAGGGGGGTATATGTGGCAGCATGTCTAGACTGTGAAGATGGGTGCTATGGCGAAACTGGCAAATCATGTAAAGAACGAAGCAAACAACACCTGTAGAACATAAGGCATTATAATCAGAGGTCGGCAGTTGCCAAACACTGTTGGGAAAATGACCAAAAAATAGACTGGGAAAATATGAGTTTTCTGTACAGGAACACCAACAAAATGGCCAGACTGGTTGTAGAGAATGCCTTCATAACATGCACTAACAACACAAAGGCAGGGAACACCAGAAACGGCTTTGAAGACAACATATCTAGAAAAATCTTACACTCCACATTAGCAAGGAAAAGAAGGAAAAACGCAAGAGGACGCATGGAAAACGAACACCTGGAAGAAGAAGCGGGCAGAGAAAGGCCAAGGTCACGAGAGGGTGGGGGTCATACAGGAGGAGCTAGGCGATTATAGGATTAAAAGTACCCAGCACACAGATATAAATACACACGTGCTGGACTACAGATATCTTGATAATGTCACTGTCCAAGAAACTGAATAAATACTCCATTGATAATGTTTGGACTTAGTAATTTGTCCAAGAAATATATATAATATTTCCTGAATAAATACTCCATTAGATACCATATATAGTTTACATACATACATAATACACACACACACACACACACATCCTTTTAGTAATATATATATATATATATATATACATACATATACACACATATATATATATACATATACATATACATATACATATACATATAAGGTAAAAGTTTTCTGGCCGACGTTTCGAGGCTTGCTTTCCATTCGCATTTTCAAGGCTGAAACAATGTAGAGTACAATAGTTTAAATTTACGCTTAAAACACATTCATGTATATTATACTGAAAACATTAAAGCACAGAAAATTATTAATAAGGAAATGAAAAAACAGATTCAACACAGAATTACACACTAGAACCCACCCGACCAGTGGAAGTGTGGAGACTGAAAGAAACCATTTTAAAAACAATGACAGAAAGTCTGTAAAACACTAAATTAGGCCTCAATGCACAAGGAGGCTGTTGCGGGTTTGCATAAAAGCACATGGAGGACTTAGTTTTAGAACATTCCAGCTTAAGAAGTCACTCAGAAATATGCAAAACCTACATAAAATATACAGACTTCAAGGTTCTTGGAAGAGTAAACAATGAAACTGACTTGACCATTTTAGAATAGAACAGAATGTACAATTTAGGACGAAGACAAAGCACTGGGACCTATGAGGTCATTCAGTGCTCAAAGGAAAATTGAAAGCAAAAGGTTACGAAGGTGTAACAGGAGGAAAACTTCACAGTTGCATTAAAAAATTTTTTTAGGGAGGGTGGAAAGTAAGATGAAAGAAAGAATATGAATGGAGGTACAATAAAAGGAATGAAAGAGGTTGCAGCTAGGGGCCGAAGGGATGCTGCAATGTTTACAGCGCTCCGCGCATGAGGTGCACTGACGGCACTAACTCCCTACGGGGGACTTGACCATTTTAGAATGTTTTAATAAAAAAAAAAACAGTCAGTCCCAACCCTAAGCAACCAGCCACCATCTACACAGTTGTTTGTTGCCTAATTTGTTGTTTTCCAGACTTCTGCCATTTTTTTAAATGTTTTCTTTCAGTCTCCACACATCCACTGCTCAGAAGGTTCTTGTGTGTCATTCATTGTTGAATCTAAGTTTTGTTTTAATTTTAATAATTTTATTAATTTTCCATGCTTCAGTGTTTTCAATATAATATATATGAATGTTTTAAGTGTAAAGTTAAACCTTTATGGTGTTTATAATTGTTTTGGCCTTGAAAATGCGAATATAGGTCGCGAAACGTCGGCCAATTAACTGTTTTACATATAAGATGTCTTTCTCTTCACTTCACCTTGTGCTATTAAGCAACGGCTCTTTCTCTTTGACGTGTGTGTGTGTGTGTATAAGCATATGTATATGTATATATATATATGGTATATATATATATATGTATATATATATATAGTATATACACACACATATATGTATATATGTGTGTGTCTAATTGTAATAAACAATTGCCCTGATAACTTCTTGATTTCTTTACACTTTTTGGATATGCTGGTCACCACAAAGCCTAAGATCCAAAAGAAAGAATACAAAGAACTTCTGATGTCTAAAGCAGGATTCGAACCCACATCCATAGTATCAGAATGAGGCCAGCAAATACATAAATATCTAGTAAAAGGTTATCAGTAGATTTTATATATATATCTACATATATATGTATATATAGGAATGCCCATGCTGCCACCCAGACCACTAGCAAGAGAATGAGACCCGCCAACTGATAGAAATTCAGCACCCCAATGATGTAATGTTTGAGATCCAAAAATCCACAAGCAGTAATAAAAACCCTGTGTGTCAATTTGTAATCCTGTCCTGAAGAGGCTGCCGAGAGGTTGGGAAACGGTCCTTCAACTAGAAAAAGTAAGTGGAAAGAATATTAAATAATGCCATTAACCACAATAGAAATTGCAAGAGAGAAAATGTCCCAATATATATATATATATATATATATATATATATATATATATATATATATATATATATATATATATATATATATATACACATGTTCTTCCTTGAACCTTGCTCATTTCAGTTAAAATACACGACAGCATTCATACATTATACTGTATATAATGTATGAATGCAGTCGCATATTTTAACTGAAATGAGCAAGGTTCAAGGAAGAACAAAAACTCCTGCGAGATCACATATGAGTTTCTTTAAGCGAAAATCGTCCAGTGCTCAGTTACGGATCTTCTACCTACCCCAGATCAGTAGCTCCTCAACCCCTCTAACATTCAGCACCTTTTAAAGGGTACTGTGACCCCGAGGTTATCACTTAATCACCTTGCTATATACCACTTGAGCAATTAATTGTATCTCTTCCCTCATCACCTCTCTCCACATCCGCATTTCACTTCATACACTTCAGAGTTGACTTTCGCAATCACCTATCAAAATCATCATCTCCAGAGATCTTGCGACTTTCTTTGCATTAAGTGATTTGCATCTCTCATTCCACCACATATTTTGCAGGGGAATGTTGTAGTCACTGATTTCATGAAATCGCTGATATTTTCGGTTAGTTTATATAATTACTTTTTCACTTTGGGGCTTCATGTATCCCTGGAAATCCTAGAGATTTCATGAAATCCCTAGAGCACTGAAACTTTTAAACTAATCTACTGATAACGACCAGTGAAACAGTGAACCATAGTTTACGTTTAATGGACCAGGATGTAAGTTGCATGCTGAGGTAGAGGGAGCGGAAAAGGGATGGGAAAACAGTCAGCCCAGTGTTAGCCTGCTTGCTGTCAACAAGTTTTCAACTAGGCCTAGTGCAGAAGTAAAATTCACTCAGGAGCTGTTCAAATGGTATAAAGTCAGTCAGAATTATCTTATTCCCGAGGCACAATACTATTATATCAGCAGCTGCTCTCCATAAAAAGAGCAAGAATGCTTTCTAATTACTGTCCCTGATATGATGCCTTCCTGTGTGATGACCTTTGAAAACTGTTTAAAAAAAAGGAGCAGCCCTGTTGAACCCCTACTATACTGGTGACAACTAAAGATAAGCTCTGTGTCATAAAACACCGTCGTTTGAAGCTACTCTTTTATTCCATCGCTATTCGTAGCTTCATTTTTTATTATTACCGTTCGTGATCTCGTGACGCGTGAAGTCTGTGTTAGAGATGTTTGTCTAAGTCTGCACGCGAAGACAAAACGCGTAAAATGCGGAAAAGGCAGTGAGTATATCTTACGGCCTGATTGAACACGCACACAGAAAATACGCCTTTGCCTTTCAAGACAACGACCGTACTGGCTGATATCAGCATCATTTAAATAGATTCACCCTTTATTTCTTCACAGTCAATTTTACCATCTATTGGCCTGAAGACCACACAGTATGATGATGATTATCATTATTATTATATTCAGAAAATGAACCCTATTCATATGGCGCAAGCCCACGGGGGCCATTGACTTGAAATTCAAGCTTCCAAAGAACATGGTGTTCATTCGAAAGAAGTAACAGAAGGTAAAGGGAAATACAGAAAGGGGAGATAAGTTATTAGAAAAACAGATAAATTAACAAATAAATAAATAAAAATGTAAATAAATTATTAGAATATAAGGAGAACTGTATTAGGATAGTAATGCATTGCATCTTCGCTAAATATAAAGTATAAAGTTCGTTTCATTTTCCAATAGCAGCTTCCAAAAGGTCAGTACAGTACTAGCATAATTATACATAGTGAAGTTCTTGATACCGGAAAGAAAACCCCAATGAAGTGATTTCATCTCGTCTTTGAGAAAGTCACAGCCGTTTGATCCGTGGATAGATTATGACTGACCCTCAGAAGTCAATCCCAAATTGCAGAGAATACAAAACGACACGTGTTCTATTTGATGATTAAATCTGTTCCTTAATATCTATCTCTGTATCTATATCTGTCTATATACTGTATATCCAAACATACATATGTACATATATATATGTATATATATACATATATATTATACATATATATATATATATATATATATATATATATATATATATATATATATATATGGAAATTTTGTCTCATAACCATGGACATTTTTTTATACTGGGAAATATTAAGTGACAAATTTCCTTTAATATGAAATTCAAATATACCTCAGGAATAATGTACACCGGTGGAATCTAAACTGCTACCAGAGAGGTTCTAGTTAACATCGAAACTGCTGTACATATGCCTGTCAAATCAGGTTTTTGTACTTACAATCGACATACGACCAACTCCACTTTGATAACTGATTGGTATGTTAGTAACACGTGGCTAATTATGAATTTTTGTCATTCACTATAGCGCGCCCGCGCACACACACATGTGTTTTTCTTTAGGGTCTCTCTCTTTGTGTGTGTGTGTGTATGTATATATATATATATATATATATATATATATATATATATATATATATATATATATATATATATATATATATTATATTATTTTTATAATTATACACACACACACATATATATATATATATATATATATATATACATATATATACACATTATGTGTACACACACACACAAACACACACACCCACAGACCCTAAAGAAAAACACAATGTTACGGTGGAGGGAATTAGCCTATTTCAACTTTAGTACCACATCATTGCATCTGTCAGGCACACGTATTCATGACCTGATCCAGACTTCTATCCTTCAAGGCACTGATATTCAATTTACAGAAGCAAGCACATACGAAAGAAATCAAGATGCTAACGGCTCTTTATAGGTGAGGTATTGCATTTTGATGATAACCCGCCCTTATGGCAAAGGCCTAATTGGTGAAGGGATGACCTAGCCTCGTGACGGCTTTTGTTAATGTCAGTTTTAAAGATGTCACAAAAATATGAGGATACATGAAGTTCACACCGATATAATTTAATTAGTATTTGTTGACCGCCGAATGTCGTTAAGGCAAGAAATGCTAGTCCTATGTCCTCATAGGTCTAAAATATCCATTTTACTCTCGTATTCAGGCGGCCTGTATTTACTCGTATCTCCCTTTTTTCGTCGATAAGGCAGCAGTAGCCTTCATACTGTCATCTACTGTCTGTGCTGTTAGATTCTAACTTGACTAGAGCATTGGCCTAGAATATAATTCTCCGATCAGTTCGCTCACAAATGACGTGAACCGGCCGGCAGCCACCTTCATCTTGAACTGGAAATAAACGTTGTCCTCAACGTTTATACTTAGCAAGTGGAATATTTCTCTACTGGCCATGGAATAACCACCATTCCAAGATAACAGAGCCTCACTTACCTTTGTAGTAGGACGGCTTTGGAAGGAGGGAATATCGTAGCCTGTTGGCAAGGAAATCTGAGACTGGATGAGGTCGGGGGACGGGCAAGAGACGGTTGCACCTCGGGAGAATCACGCACTAACACTCGCCAACAACGAGGCAGTGAGGCGACTGCTAGGCAGCACTGAAGCGCGCTAACGCTAAGAGCTGGTTCTGCTCGTCCCTTGAAGGGATGGCGCCTACCACTACCTATTACTCGTAGACTTGGCAGAAGCGCAAGTTTCCCTCCTCCTCGAGTGTTGCAAAATATCGGTGATATCCCCTTTCTTTAGGGAATTCTTAGCTTTGAGTGTTCAAAATAAAACACTCACCGGCTCATATAAATTGTACGATCGAGGTATCCTAGAAACAAGAGGGTGCAGGGTTATTTGGCAACGCTGCCTCCAGCCTGTCATCCGCATTGGTCTGATTATTCAGTCTGGTCCTCACCCACGCCCACTTTACGCTACTCCAGTCCCTTTACCCCAACCACGCCCACTTGTGATGCCGGCTATTATGTCATGCATGGAAAGATGACTAAATGCCCAAGATTTTTTAAGAAGTCTTGTGCGTGCCATCCATCTTATTACATTATCTTGAATTTCCATCATGTTTCCTGTATGTTCAAGGAACTGGTTAAGATGCTAGTAGGAGTTTGACTTTATTCATGCACCAAGATCAAGCGTTCGCTCTTCCGGAATCATCCAATCTTCATTTTAATTACACACAAATATCTTATCTTCATATGACAGCAAGCTATATACTTCAGTATTGCTTTGAGTTAACGTTTGTTTGGATAACTGTGACACTATAAGGTAAATCTCGAAAGTTGGTTCTAGAATCAGAAAGAAATAAAAAAAGTTTCAAGTAAAACTGAGTTGTGAACGAACCTCCGTCCTGTGAGTTTACAAGAATGTAGAATTCTCTAGTTTTATATATATATATATATATATATATATATATATATATATATATATATATATATATATATATATATAGTTAGTAAGCAACTTCTACTGGACAGTCTTATAAATTATATGAATAATGTTAATGCCAGAGCATGTTTCCTGTGAAAGGAAGTATGTTAAAAAGATGGCGAGTCAAACTGAAGTAAAAAAAAAATTATTTTAAAAATGATATATAATTATGTAAAGAGTCATTGAAGATTTTTTACACCACTGACACTACAGTCTGCATTGCCTAAAATATTATGGCATGGGTGCCCGTGGTACAAGCAGAAGATTCCAATCTGCTAATTTAACGGAAACTATGATGCAACCTTGAAAGGCCTGATCTGGTAACGTGACTTCAGGCGAGCTATTCGACGCTAGTCACCCTATTGATCTTTTGAGATGGGCCATTTGGCAGCTCTCTCTCTCTCTCTCTCTCTCTCTCTCTCTCTCTCTCTCTCTCTCTCTCTCTCTCTCTCCGTATGGCCATGGACACTACAAAAAGAGAGTTCCATATGAATGTAGCTTTCCGTTTCTTTCGGCATTTGCCAGACTATGCACAGATATCATGACCCGAAAGTTTTGATGGAACTTCTCTGAATTCTCTCCCGACTGGGTTTTCTGTCGGTCTTCCCGACAAGGGAACATCGTGACTGGGCGACATTTTTATGATACCCAGGGTTACACTATCTCTCTCTCGCACGAAATTAATGATTTTACGTCCTGTTCGTACTCCCGGGTGAAAAGTAATTACGGAAGGAGAGAGGAGTCATCATGCTGACGAGAAATTAATTGCCTCACGTGAACATCACATACCACGTGGCTCAGAGAAATTCCATGCGAGAAAGCGTAAGGTGGTTTCTCTCTTTCTCTCATGTATTGTTTCGTCATTTACACGACTTTCATTGGTTTTAACAGAAAATTCGGTGTAGAAATTACTAAATGAGAAATATTTTGAAACAAAATGTCAGTAGTCCCACTCCATTCTTCACACTCCTAATTGCTGTGCTGACATACTCACTGCGCAGGCGTGGCCGAGAGTTCTGTGGGTGGGGATAAGTAGGAATTACTTCTTTTAAAGTTTTATTCGCGACAGGTTCTCAACTTTTCGGGAACTATTTTTGTGTGCATTTAGTATTTTCATTATAATCATTAACAGTACAGATTATTCAGACTTTGTCATTGATATCAGACATTTAGTTACAAAACATGAACTGTAATTTTCTGTTTGCTGTAGCATGTTATGTATCAGTTACATTTCTTGACAGTTTGGATTTTCACAAGTCTAGTTCCGAGTCTAGTCCTCATCAATCTACGTTCTTACGTTGCCCTGTTTCATTAACGTTCCCTGCTGTATCGCCAAACTCAAAACTTACCTAATATCATCATCGACTGCAAGAATTAATTCTTGTGAGCGCTGGCATATGGCCAAATTAATCTACACTAACTGACTATATGATGGTCTACCTTGGAAACTTATTTTCCCTTCCCAACAAAAATAGACGAATGAATAAGTGAATATACTAGATTGAATATTTAACTTATGTAGGTAAATGAACTAGAATAAAAGTAAGCATGCTAGCAAAATAAACAAGGTAGACATGTAGGCCCATGGCCTGTAGGGAGAGTTGCTTATTTCTGAACGGAGAGAATGTCTTTATTGGTTGAGAACAAATAACTAAAAACTATCACAGATTTGTTAATACTAAAAAGAAACTGGAAATTATTCTAGTAAGATTTTATACATTGAAAAAATCTTTTTATCGATTATCAAACAAGAATTTTTTTTATGAAACCATTGGATTCGCAAGTTAATAATTTTCAAGGTTAAAACGTAGGAAAATGACTGTCTTTTAAGGCCACATACACGCAGAGGTTCTCGCATACGATATCGGTAGCCTATCGCAAGTAAATCGGTGTGTGTATGGGGTCATCACACTGCCAAAAGTGGGCGGAGTCTCGTGATAGTGCGATCTCGCCGGTAACCTGACATTGCTAGGTTCGGGCTCCCGATTTTACACCCGATATTGAAGATCGCTATGCGTATGGGCTCATCGTGCGATATCCTCAGTTGGTTAGCAACCCTTGCTACGTTAACATCTCAGGATAACAACATACGCTGATCGAGAATTTTGGGCGGATTTCATCCAACTTTATCAAGCCTTGTCTTTGGAAAGTGAAATCTCCAAAGAATATTGTGACAAGGGGAAGAGGAACGTGAGAAAGACCCATCGCCACAAAAGAAGTATTCATAATATGACTTTACAATGATAGGAACACAATAAATTCTAGATTCATTAAATCAGTAGGCCTAAGTTATTGTAGATGAATGAAACTGGTAGTTCTGTAGCAAAACAAAAAATTGCTTTATAGCCTCTGTGTTTTTAATAATACCAATAAAATCAATTCTAGATTTATTAAGTCAGTAGGTCTAAGTATTACAGCTGAATGAAAATGGTAGTTGTGGAAATTATATATACAAATAAATAAGTATATATATATACATATAATTATATAGGCCTATATATATAAAGGCAATGCCACACAGGAAAGAGAAACAATGGAGTACTGCAAGGCCTTTCGACTTGTAGTACTTTACTTAGCAGACTGAAGACATATAAAAATAAGTTTACAAAGAAAGCTTGTATAAATGACAGATGGTAATTACAAAACAAAAAATATGTACCCTGGAATCCAACACAACGGAAGAATTAGCAGACCTACCAAATCAGGGTTAATATTTAAGAGGTTTTACAAAGGATTAGGCTCAGTGCCTCAGAAGCAGGGACAGGACAATTAAAAGACTATACAACGAAGGTGATTAACCACCAAAAAATTTTTATAAAAGTACAACTCAGTAATTCTCATTTTGGTAAACAATAAAAATTTTTACAATGTGAACATTTTTACAATTATATATATATATATATATATATATATATATATATATATATATATATATATATATATATATATATATATATATATATATATATATATATATATATATATATATATATATATACATATATATATAATTAAACATACGAATACATAGAAAATATATATAAGGTAACTAATTTGTAATCAAGTCAGTGATTTTATCTTTCAGGTCATTCTTGAACATTTTACTTATACAGGGGTCCAAATAATTAATACATGCCAGGGCTAAGGTTAAAATTACAACTGGAAGTAAGCTGTATAATAGTGGATTCTAAAAGATTTTGTGAAGAGAAATCTTTCGATTTGGCAATCACTGAACTTTCAGTCCAATTTATTCTGTGAGAGTTTTCACTTAAATGAATGAATATAGCATTGGATGTTTGCCCAGTTTTGACAGAATACTTATGCTGTTTAATCCATACATCTAAATCCTTGCTAGATTGGCCGATATAAAAAGAGGGCAGTCCAAACATGGAATTTTATATATTATGTTGTTGTTTTCCTTAGGTCTATTTTTTATTAACATTCCTTTTAGTGTGTTGTTATACGAAAGAATGAGGTTGACATTAAAAGATTTTAACAATGATTTTATGCTTTCAAACCCACGAAAATAAGGCAAGCTGAGAATGTTCTTAGGGTTTTTTTTATGTTACTTTCACTATAAAACTTTTTGTGAGCTTTATTAGAACATATATCTAGTGTCTGTAAAGGATAACATAAATCTGTCCCTATTTTTCTTATGTATTCGATGTCTTGATCCAAATACTGGGAATGACAATGCGCAATGCTCGTATAAACATAGAAGAAAAAATGGATATTTTGATATTGAGGTGATTGCCTGAATAAAAATGGACATAAGTTAAGTTGTTGGTTGGTTTCCTATAAATACTGAATTTGCATTGAAATGGTTCTTTGTGTATTAAAACATCTAAGAAAGGGAGGCAACAGTCTTTTTCTAATTCTAAAGTAAACCTAATGGATGGTACCTGGTTATTCAAGTTAAAGAGTAAATCATTTACATCAATACCAACAGGCAAAGCAGCTAAAATATCGTCAGCATATCTGTACCACTTTAAAGGAGTATAAATGATATTAGGTAAATATCGTTTTTCAAAGAATTCCAGAAAACACAACAAGTTTGAGAGGAGTGGGGATAAGGGATTGCCCGTTGCTATACCAAATATTTGTTGGTGAAATTCACCATTGAATATAAACTTAGGCTACAATCACAAGTGCACAACCTAGTGAGTGAAATAATATGACTTACAGGTAGAGGTAATTCATGATGAATTAGTTCATTGCTAATATACTCTAAAATAGAATCTATAAGGACTTTAGTAAAAATAGAACAAACTTCAAAATTAACAGTGGGACGAAAAGTGATTTTGTTTAATTGATTAACTAAATCTAGAGAATTATACATGTGAGAATCAGAGATAGTTCCAATTAAAGGGGACAAGAGCTTGGTAATATATTTCGAAAGTTTATGTGATATTGAGCTAACAGTACTGATAATAGGCATAGGATTATTTTCTTTGTGTATTTTTACTAATCCGTACAAGTAAGGTAACGAGGGAAATTTTACTGACAACTGACCTATTATTTCTTTTTTATCTTTGGGGATTTCTTTCACTGTGCCGTTGAAATTTTTTATGACTTGATCAAGGGGATTTTCTGTAAGTATTTTGTAAGTCGTATCATCATCCAGTAGGGCTTGCATACGTGACATGTAGTCAGCTTTGTCTAAAATTACAATACTATTCGACTTATCAGCTTTTGTGATGTGGATTGCATTGTCTTTTTAAAGATCGGTCAGACTTTTATTCAGGCCATCACCTTAATATCAAAATATCCATTTTTTCTTCTATGTTTGTGAGAGCATTGCGCATTGTCAGTCCCCGGTATCTGGATCAAGAAATCGAAGACATATGAAAAATAGGGACAGATTTATGTTATCCTTCACAGATACTAGATATAATAAAGCTCACAAAAAGTTTTATAGTGAAAGTAACATAAAGAAACCCCTAAGAACATTCTTAGCTTGCCTTATTTTAGTGGTTTTGAAAGCATAAAATCATAGTTAAAATCTTTTAATGTCAACCTCATTCTTTTGTATAATAACACACTAAAAGGAATATTAATAAAAAAAAATAGCCCTAAGGAAAACAACAACATAATATATAAAATTCCATGTTTGGACTGCCCTCTTTTTATATCGGCCAATCAAGCAAGGATTTAGATGTACGGATTAAACAGCATAAGTATTCTGTCAAAACTGGGCAAACATCCAATGCTATATTCATTCATTTAAGTGAAAATTGGACTGAAAGTTCAGTGATTGCCAAATCGAAAGATTTCTCTTCACAAAATCTTTTAGAATCCACTATTATACAGCTTACTTCCAATTGTAATTTAAACCTTAGCCCTGGCATGTATTAATTATTTGGACTCCTGTATAAGTAAAATGTTCAAGAATGACCTAAAAGATAAAATCATTGACTTGATTACAAATTAGTTATCTTATATATATTTTCTGTGTATTTGTATGTTTAATTATATATATATATATATATATATATATATATATATATATATTTATATATATATATATATATATATATATATATATATATATATATATATAAATATATATATATATATATATATATATATATATATATATATATATATATATATATATATATATATATATATATATATATATATATATATATATATATATATATATATATATATATATATATATATATATAAATATATATATATATAATATATATAATACATATATGTATTGTAATAAATGTTTAAAAATGTTCACCTTGTAAAAATTGTTATTGTTTACCAAAATGAGAATTACTGGGTTGTACTTTTATAAAAATTTTTGGTGGTCCAATCACCTTCCTTGTATAGTCTTTTAATTGTCCTGTCCCTAATCCTTTGTAAAACCTCTTAAATATTAACCCTGATTTGGTAGGTCTGCTAATTCCTCCGTTGTGTTGGATTCCAGGGTAAATATTTTTTTGTTTTGTAATCCCCATATGTCATTTATACAAGCTTTCTTTGTAAACTTATTTTTATATGTCTTCAGTCTGCTAAGTGAAGGACTATATGCTGAAAGGCCCAGCAGTGCTCCATTGTCTCTATTTCCTTCGTGGCATTGCCCTTATTTATATATACTTCACTTTCCATATTTTCGTAATTCTGTTATATATATATATATATATATATATATATATATATATATATATATATATATATATATATATATATATATATATATATATATATATACTGTGAATATATACAGTATATATATACATATATATGTATATATGCACTAATTAAAAGATTTCTTGAATAAAATGAAACCAATGTCCTGGTTCTGACTTCAGTACATGAAGCAGTGCATCAGGTGAAAGCAGCTCATTTCTTTTGGTTATCTAGTGTTGAAGCGATTTCCTCCTTTTGCTCTTCGGTTTACCCTCTGCGTCAGGGAAATAAGCAGCAGCAGCAGCAGCAGCAGCAGCAGCAGCAGCAGCTCCCAACGTTAAGATATAGAGTCCTCGCGATAAGATGGGATATCTGCTCAGAGTGAAGTCTTTAATGAGACTGACGACCGCATTCGATCATCGGAGTAGTGTGTGGGTGACCACGATTTGCTTGCGATCTGAGATGGGTCGAAATCGCGACCGACGATCGTTGCGTGTATGGCGGCCTTTCAAGTCATCGGCATATAATAATTAGAAAGATATTGTAACTTTAATTCCTGGAAGGAATAGAACTCTGCCATAAGGAAATCCTCATGTCCAAAGACGTTCCGTTTTTCATACTAGTGAAATCAGGAGGATTAAATGAAATATGATGAAAAGGGAGATTTAACAGACGCCATGAAGAAAGAGATTCTCGACAATGTCGAATCGTGTCCATTTGAAGGGGAATTTTCCTTGCGGGTCAACGATTTTCTTGAATGGCAACAATACTAATGATCATAAGGAAAAACTGACAGCAATGACTCGACACTGTGGCGCGATCAGAAGCAGTACGAATAACACCCGAACAGAGTAGACTTATTCGTCAGGGCAGGGGTTCAGTGAGGTGCAAATGGCCCCGCCCAGGTGCAACAAAAATCGAGATTACGTGATGGCCAAAAGTGCTCGTAGGTCGCGTGCCGGTAATTGCTCGTAGGTCACTGTCCAGGTGAAAAGTCAACGGACGCAGCCGTGTGACGTCATTCAAAGACAGTCAAATCTTTATTATCGTTTTCTTGATCCGCCATTGACACGACAGGACTGGTCAACTTTTTTCTGGTCCGTTGCTCAGTATGAAATAGGAGAATAGAATAAAATGTAGAATTTATGCCGAAGGCCAAGCGCTGAGACCTATGCGGTCATTCAGCGCTGAAACGGAAGTTAACAGTAAGAAGGTCTGAGATGTGTAACAGGAGGAATACCTTTTGCAGTTGCTCTATGAAACAATTGTTAGTAGAAGGTGCGAAGAAAGATGGAGGTAAAAGCATATGAAAGGAATGAAAAGGGCTTGCAGCTCGGGGCCGAAGGGACATTGCGAAGACCCTTAAGTAATCCCTGCATTGCATCGCGTGAGGTGCAGTGACGCCACCACCTCTCCTCCGGGGTCTCAGCATGAAAGCAGAGGCCCCTGAGAAAAGACCTCTGTATCCAAACGCTACAATTACAATCCACAAAATTATAGCGCACATTTCATCATTCAAAACTAGTGACAAATGACAGTGTTACCAAAGAACAATATTGTCAGCACTCTGAGGACTCTTGCTGAACATATTCAAGGCTCTTTTAGTGTTTGAGTTCTGAATGAATGATGGCGGAAGTGGTTGCTAGACGTCACGAAAACCAGTTATTGAAATAATAACCTCCTTGAATCGGGGAAGGACGACACAATAGAGTTGCTAACGTAACTTTGGAATCCTGCAGTATGGACCTTAATCCAGTGGGCGTACTGCCTGTGGTAGGTTGTGAAATGGTTATCAACAGGGAAGACCCGACGGGGGGTGGGTGGCCGCGGTTACGGCACCCCCTCAATGTTGATTTTGAGTTAGCCAAAAATGGACACTATTTGTTGTTTAAATACACACTTGTATACTGTGTGTATATATATGAGTGCGTGTGTGTATATGTACGTACATATGTAAGAAATTAAGAATCGATATATATGACACAGCTGTTGCTGCAGATGTTGCATTAAGAACTCATAAAGAACATAATTTATTCCCTTATCTGTGAAAAGTTTGCAAATAGTTTTTGACTGCACCACCTTCAGTATGTGAAAGTGCAAGGTCATTTAGCAGGCTGCAGCTATTCACAACTTACTTGCGAAACCGAACAAAAGAAAAACGTCGACATTATCTAATGCTGCTCGCTCGTAAGACTGATCTAACTGGTCACTTAGATCTCCAAAAGGTTGCTGCAGATGAATGAAAGTCAATGGAAACTATAGAGGCGAATAAACATGTGAACCCGCCTCCCACTCACTCTAATTATGAAAACTGTATAGAAAATTTCCACTTTAATGATTCCTCATTTTATTGATTCATCACACTGAAATTAACTCTGTTTTTGTTTTGTTTTTTCTTGCCCTTCCAGCTTGCCACTTTTTCTCTTTTTCAGAATAATAAACTGTAATGTTTATTTTCTTTGCATTATAAAACACTCTCGGGGGAAGATATTGTTGTTGTATAAAAATAAAAAAATAACCGTAAAAAATTTGGTTTGTATATACGAGTATAACATTACCTATAGGATATATATTGTATCTAGTTCAACTTGGTCAAAATTACTAAGTTGGTCAAAACTGTCAATAAACCCCTTCTCAATCATATGGTGCCGAAGCCATCGCTGGTTATCAAAACCGACCATCAGGAGACGCCAGCTCCATGAACATATTAGGATGCCACTCGGTTGGGGCGAAATGACTTTGGCAGAAATCTTCATATATTTTAATCTTAATTTTTTTCTACCTGGTCATGTCCAGTAGCTTTTTTTTTGTGGAATGCAAAATATCATAGTGGATCAGCTTCATTCCTTTGCTTCTATTTTCATTATTATGTTGTCTTTGCTTGCCATATCTTGTGACGAACAGTCACTTACGAAATTATCATAAAAGCTTCGCATATAGTTTTCCGCCAAACATCTCCATCCTCTTCCAACCTTGCGAAAAAAACCATCGTAAATTACTAACTTTATGAAAGGCCTCCATAGATTTAGCCTAACATCATAGAAAAATTTTTATGCATTTCAAAATAGCAATGGAGCCTATCTCTCTCTTTTTTCTGCCCTCTTGCTCAGCTCATTAACCAGAGTTCGAGTCCAAAACCGGACGAGGAAAGGCAAATGGGCCCGTTTCCTAAAAGCCAGTCTGCCCATGTTGATCCAAGGGGTGAATGTGTTGCCTAGTTATCAGTCGACTGTTCTTGGCTGCATAATGTTGAGAGAGAGAGAGAGAAAAGAGAGTATTTCTACGTGAGTATTCATTGCGCTTCAAAACGTATAGCATTGAAACGGAAACCATAAATAATATATTAATCAAATATTCTCTCTCAGAAAGCTAAAAGGCCTGTTGTCCCTTATAGCAGACCTGTTGCAGTTAGTTTACAGTTCATTTTCATCAGCTCCTTCAATATCAAATATGATCCTGATGATTAACTCGTCATTGGAATGATCTCCTTCGTTGCAGCTGGATGATGTTGATGTTGATGATGATCATCATCATTATCATCATCATAATTAAACGAGTAAGAAATTCCCTCAAGAAAATTCAATAGCTGCTCATAATTTACAGACGCAACTTCTTTTACTGAAACCTTGAAAAAAAATCGAAAATTTGTGTTAATGGCATTCATAAACAAGTCCTTTTCGTAACGGAAATTGGAACACAAAAAAAATTCTGGCATAGGTCAGAAGGGGGAAAAGTAGAAGAAGAAGAAGAAGAAGAAGAAATTGGGCTCAAAGTGAAGCTCTAAAGAATTTTGGATAGCGTCACAAGTCAAAGCCCTCTCTTTGTCACAGAGACAGCCGGGAGAAACTGCAACTACATATAAGAAGAGGTATGATCAACGTCCTACACACACACACACACACACACACACACACACACACACACAAAAACCGGTCCGTAGCGCTTCCTCAGGATATTCTAATCACATAAATGCAAAATTCCAAGAGAAGATAAATTCAGGAATGTTCCCAAGAATATTGTCCTAAATGTGGTTTTCCAGCTACATGGCATATAACTATGAATGCACAAAACCAAGTCTCACATGTCGCTTTAAGTACTTTTAGGTACGACTGCACTTTACAACTGTACCTCCTAGTACTTACCTTCTCCTTGCCTACACACTCTTCAGTTAATGATAAACCACGGTGCCTCTTGCTCTGTTCCGCAGATCTGCATGCTCCTGACACAACAGGTAGTTGTTTAATTCCATCCACCTGCTTCAGACTACCATCCATTCCTCGAGGTAATCTTCCAACAGGGCTATGTCAACGTCATCATGGCAGCAGTCTCCTCTCAGTTCTTTCACCACTGTAGCATTGGCTGCCTTTCGCCTGAACTTCTGCCGGGCCTTACTTATTTCAAGGACACACTTCCTGGCTAAAGGTCCTGGTTTGTGACATATAAAGCACCTCATTTCATATATGTTAGTCTGCTTCTGCTCAGCCATTTTTTGGTCCTTTGGTCTGATTATTATTATTATTATTATTATTATTATTATTATTATTATTATTATTATTATTCAGAGGATGAACCCCATTCATATGGAACAAGCCCACAGGGGCCACTGACGTGAAATTCAAGCTTCCGAAGAATATGGTTCTCATTAGGAAGTAAGAGAAGGTAAAGGGAAATACAGAAGGAAGAGATCTCACTTATTAAAAAAATATAAATTAAAAAATAGGTAAAAGTGTATTAAAATGCAAGGAGAATAGCATTTGGATAGGAATGCCCTGTATCTTCACTTGAACTTTTGAAGTTCCAGTTGCACGACATCCTCACGGAGGCTGTTCCACAGTCCATCGGTTTGATGAATAAGGGACCTCTGGAACTGAGAAGTTCGACAGCGAGGCACATTTACTGCATATTGGTGCTGCTGTTCAGCGACTCTGGAATCTGAATACCCACACTGGAATTCTTCATTGGCTTCTGGTTTTTACTAGCCTGTGAGCCTCCAAATACCACTTCACAAGCTTTCCTTAAGGAACATTGCCATTTAGGGCGAACACATGCTGACAATCTGTTCCCTGATGTTTAAATCAGCTAAATCATTAAACTCTTTGTTGTTATTTGGTCATTTCAGTCCACTTATTAAAATATCTCTTTAACCTGAGCTCTTCATCTGACATCCCGTTACTCTTTAAAAAAAATGTTTTACAGGCTATCATACTGTAGGCTTCATCAGAAGGCATACCAGAAAAAAAAGCTTGCAGACCCTTACATGTTAGTAATTGACTTAGACAAACAACCCACCCATCCCTGGGCCATCCTTGGCTCTCTTTCAAATCTTTCAATAAAAGTGTTCATATCGTCGTGTTTTTCATTAAACCTTGGCAACCTGGGATTTGTAGTGCTGCTAACCAGTCCCTCTAGAGTACTATTTAGGCTTACCCTGGCATTCAATGAGTTTTACTAAAGTTCACGTTCCCGTTGATCAGTTTCTGTATCGGTTTCTAAGCTTCCTCTCTTATTTTTTCTTCATATACTCTTTGCCTTTCTGCTTCTTCTTTTGCTGTTTTGCTACATTTGGCTGATCTATCACAAACTGCTTCAGTTCATCTCCTTCTTGACCTGTTTCCTGGCCCAGTTCAATGAGGTTTTGAAGCTTTGTAGCCACTGCCACTTTTGGGCTTCTCACCTTGTAGGCTAACGCTAGGAACAGAAAATCACACAAAATCACTTCAACCAATTTTATCCCTGCGAGGCCGCCAAAATATGTCACAAAATAGATGATATATGTAGCTCTTAGCTGGAAGAAACATTGTGGTTTCATTAAATTGTGTGATTAAAACACCATCTAAAACATTATACTTTTCACTGAACTTTTCACGATGTTTTCACTTTTCACTGGATGCAGTCTAGCAAAGATTAGTATTATACTCTCTCTCTTTGAACGGTTCTCCTCTATGAGTTGCCACTAAAATAAATTTCTCTCCAAATGAAGCTCTGGGTTTTCTTTCTATATGAGATGACAAAAGGGTTGTGAGGTAGGTTGCCTACCATCAGTCTCTCTCTGTTGATTGACTATCTATCTCAATGTTTAGTCATATACTTATATTGCCTTCAGTCTTCACTCGACCATTCAAGCCTACTGCCTGTGATACCAGTTGGCAAGAGTTAAGTAAGTCTCAACGACTAGATAAGTCTGGAAATATTTGTAAAAAAGACTGCACAAAACCTCTGAGAACATTCTTATTAACATATCTTTAAAAAATCACGACTTAATAAAACTTCGTTAATACTTTAACAGTAAACATTTCCAAAAATCAAACTTATGTATGAAATTAACACATACTTTGTCACTGAATCTTGAATGTAAAGAACATTACTAAGTTTTTACATTTTTTTGGCACTGCAACAGAAAAAGTGCTAAAAGGGAACAATACTGAAGAAAATGAGTCTCATAAATTATACTTTGACTTGTTACCGGAACTTACCCTTTTGTAAACATATTGACTCACACACTGTCATGGGAAGATCACATTGAGAGACTACTGGACCTATTCCAGACCTTCCAATTATTACATTGACACAGCGAAGTAGAATTCCTTAGACACAAGGTCAGCTGTAGTAGGATCATCATTACATTAAGGCATAGCTGATGAAGACGTGGGATGCAATTCCATCATGGATCAAAACAAGCAAAATCATCCCTACGTTTGGTGAGCTGATACAGGAAGTTTGTGAACCACACAAATCTTGCAGCACCGTTAACTTGATTTAGTGAAGATGGTTAACTCAACAAATGCACCAACACTTCAATGCTTTACTTCAATAGGACTTTTAGATGGATGAAGATAAAGGAAGGAGGCCTGCTACTCCAAAACCTGGGATATTTGCAACATAAGAACTCCTGTCATCTCACCGACAGACAGCCATGCAAACAGACAGAAAGCAGCCTGTTTCACATCAACTCCTGTCATCTCACATAAAAAGAACCCAGAGCCTCATTTATAACTTATTTAATGGCAACTGAGTGAAGACCCATTATTCAAAAAAGAAAGAGTAAACAGAACTTCTGTCCATCACTTCCATGAGTTATGTTCGATCTAAAGTGAATCTTCATGTTACGGTGTAAGTAAAATCTATATTTTCTTTTATTCGGTGTGTAAGGGCGTTAAATCGCCTCTCCTTTCTTGTGTTTCTCTCTTCATACGTACATTAATCACGTCATATATGTTACTAGTTTATATTTCAGATTCTTTATGTGTCTCATTGTATGCATCATTGTACGGCCTGTCCGTCGATATATATACTTACCTTTTACATGTTCTGTAACACATTATATATGTCTTTTTATGCCTGTTAACAAACACAACCTTCATATGGACGCAGCAGGGGGGCCTCAGGTAGCCCGCTACCTTTCCGTCCACTTTCTGTATTATAAACACCTGTCGAGAATAATAAAGGATCAGTCGTTCACTTCTGACATTTCTTGAACCTCACACTGGTGACCCCGGAAAAGGGACAGGTAGCACGGTTTTGGCCCAGCCATTAACGGACTAAATATGGCCGCAGCCTACCATCAGAGAGCCTTTAGTGGACTAACTACAGCACAAAGTTTAGGCCTCTGATAGCTCCCTCCCTGGTGGAAACCGTGTAAAGTCCCTGCTCAATGCGTTCTCTGTGGAGAACATCCCGTTTTCTGTGGTGCCTTTCCCGACCTAAGGTTGGGCGGAATATATATTTATTATTGTAATTGTAAACTGTGTATATATTGTCTTTCTAAACAATCATGTATTATGTACAAGTGACAAGTTATTTATGTCAGATGTCAGACATTGTTTATCACTATGTTCTCTGTACGTACCTGTCCTGTTTTTTAAGGAATTAGTTTGACCTCAGGTCACCTGTAAATCTTTGTACCAGTGGTCTCTGCAAACTACGCAGATGTCCGCATCTCGCTTTATAAGCAGCTAGTTTTCATCAATAAATCAGCAGTACTTGTCTCCCTGCTCATTATTTCGCACCTCTCTAACAGTCGTGACCCCCGGAGTGGTTTCTGGAAGCCATTAACGGACCCAAACGGCGACTAAGTCTTGGCCCAATGAACCTAATCCACGCCGCTAACGGACTAACTACGGTGCTCTAACAAAGTGTTTGGGTGTTAACTGACCCTCATCAGCAGGTAGCAAGCGTCATTAGCGAACCCACATGGCACACTCCCCCAGAGTGTATTGGCGTGAGTTTCCCACACACCCAAGTGAGAGCAAAATAGCATGGACGGAGACATTTCGAACCTCTCGGAGGCAGACATCCCCTATCCCCCTCCCACGCTCACCTCCACACTGGTATCGCCACCCCATGCGATGGCCCCCCTGACAGACCAACCAATGACGGCCCTTAACATAAGGCTGCCGCCATTCACTAAGGAGAACACAGCGTCTTGGTTCTACAGGGTCAAGGGGCAATTCAGAATAGCAGGCCTGACTGACAAGGTGTTGAAGGCAGACATCGCCATTAACGCCCTCCCAGAGGAGATTTATAAGAAGATCGCCCCTTGGTTGATGACGACGTTGGTCCCCGCCACCTTCCAAGAACTGAAATCCACTCTCATCAAGACCTGCTCCCTGCCAGTCTCCAAGAGAGCTGTCCATGCCCTCGACCTCGCCCTTAACCCCCAGCAGGAGGGAAACCTCTTGGAAGTGTGGCACGCCATCCAGGACCTCCTCCTCCTCCCTGAGACTGACAGCAGCGGCAGGTGCAAGGAAATCAGTCTGTCGAGGGAGATCTTCCTGCGGCAGCTACTGCCAGAGGTCCGTGGGCAGCTCATGGACACATACACCCTGCCGGTTGAGGACCTAATCAGGTTGGCACAGCAGCTGAAGGACTCCACGAAGGTGGCCAAGTGGGCGACCATGCCCGCACACTCCGTCAACTACCTCCTGCAAGAGGACCCCACCAGCAGAAGAGGGAAGGGCCTGGGCTATGCTACTTCCGCTGGAGGTTTGGGAGAGCTGCTGGAGGTGCGAAGCCCCCTGCCCTTTCTTCCCTTCAAAAATCGGAGGAAACGTCGGCGGCCAACCCCACAGGCCGCCATGGCAGTAACAACAAAAATACCCAGGGCCCCCTTACCAGTAGGGTTCTACGTCTGCGATGCGATCTCCAGCAGGATGATGTTGGTCAACACTGGAGCCATGCGTTCGGTGTTTCTACTTCAGGAGAAAAGCTCAGACGACTGCTGGACCCGACTACCTGCCTGATGGCCACAAACGGGTCCCCCATCCTCTCCTATGGCACCAAGCTCCTGTCAATCTCCATCCTTGGCCAGCGGTACAGCTGGGAGTTCATCATCACAGATGTCAGGACTCCACTCCTGGGGGTGGATTTCCTCGCCCACTTCAGTCTGGCAGTCGACATCAGCCGCAAACGCCTGCCGGACACCCAGTCCTGCCAGTCCCTGCCCTTGTCGCCAGGCCCCAGGGAGCCCGCCATCTGTTCCATCATGCCTCACCAGTATGGTTCCCTACTGAAGGAATTCCCAGAGGTCTTCAAACCTGAGCTCTGCCAGATGGCCGGGACTCCTGCCAAACATGGGATATACCACCATATCAAGATGAAGGGCCCCCGACGCACATGCAGTTCCGATGGCTTCCCCCACTGCGCCTTCAAGAGGCCAAAAAGGCCTTCGCAGAGACGAGAAAGGATGGGCATATGCAAAAAGGTTCCCAGCCCGTGGGCTTTTCCTCTTCACATGGTGCAGAAAGCAGACGCCACCTGGAGGCCCTGCAGTGACTACAGGCAGCTGAACCTGGCAACAGAACCGGACCACTACCCCATGCCGAACATGCAGGACCTGACGGCCTCTTTCCACGGGGCCAGGATATTCTCCAAAATGGACCTACTAAAAACTTATTTTCAGGTCCCAATAGCTCCGGACGACATCCCCAAAACCGCCATCGTCACGCCCTTTGGTCCTACGTCTTCGCCTTCTCCACCTTCGGCCTGAGGAACACGGGCACGACCTTCCAGAGGTTGATGGACAGCATCCAGGGGGACCTGGACTTCTGCATCTGCTACATCGATGATATCCTAATCTTTTCCTGATCCCTGGAGGAACACCTACGACACATCTGGAGGGCCCTGCAGCGCCTGCAGGAGAGTGGCCTCATTGTCAGGTTTGACAAATGCACCTTTGGCATCAAGAAGGTGGAGTTCCTGGGCCATGGGATATCCCTGGAGGGAGTCCGCCCAATGTCGTCGAAGGTCGAAGCTGTTGAGAAGTTCCCCATCCCTACCTCCATCAGGGCTGTACAAGAATTCCTCAGGATGGTCAACTACTACAGAAGATTCATCCCGGGGATTGCTCACACCATGGCCCCCCTGAAGGAGGTCCTTAAGGGACGTCCAAAGACCTTAGTGTGGGGCTCCAACCAGCAGAAGGCTTTCCTCCTGATGAAAGCCTCCCTTGCCAAAGCAACATCTTTGGCCCACCAGGACCCCAGCGCTCCCCTCCAGCTGATGATGGATGCCAGCAACGTCGCCTGCGGAGCAGTTCTGGAACAGGTCATCAGAGGGACCTCCCAGCCCATTGCCTTCTTCAGTAGGAGGCTAAACCCCACTGAGTCCCACAACAGCACCTTCAACCAAGAACTCCTCGCAGCATACCAGGTGGTATGACACTTCAAGTTCTTCCTGGAGGGGATGCCCTTCACAATTTGGATCGACCACCAGCCACTGGTCCACGCCTTCACGAAGCTGGGCAACGCATGGTCCTCTAGGCAGCAGTGGCACCTCACAGCCATCGCGGAGTTCACCTGCACCATCAAATACCCCCCCTGGCAGGAAGAACCCGGTAGCCGACACCCTCTTGAAGATCAAGATCGGTTCCGTACAGCTTGGGATCAATATGAGGACCTCACCCGCGAACAAGCTGCTGACCCTGAGACCCCAGCCTACCATACAGCCGTCACATCGCTGAAGTGGAAGGACGTGCCCTTTGGCTCAGGAGGATCAACATTACTGAGCGATGTCAGTACCGGATGCCCCAGCCCCCTGGTACCCGCCCCCAGACGTCGGCTGGTTTTCAACATCATCCACGGCCTATCCCACCCCTCTGGAAGGACAACAGCCAGACTGCTGATGGAGAAGTTCGTCTGGCACAGCATACGGAAAAACGCAACGGCCTGGCCAAGACAATGCATGCAGTGTCAGACAAGTAAAGTGGGTGGCACACCGAATCGGAAGTGGGTGAATTCCCCAGCCTACAACCCTGCAGCCAACAGAATGGTGGAAAGGTTCCACAGGTCTCTGAAGGCGTCCCTCATGGCTTGTTGCTCCTCTGAAAACTGGAAGTACCAGCTGCCCTGGGTCCTCCTCAGGTTGAGGACCGCCCCCAGAGCCAACGGCGACCCCTCCTCAGCGGAAAAAGTCTACGGGAAGACCCTAGTAGTCCCAGGAGAACTCATTGCAGAGAACAGGGACAACAAAGGAATGCAGAGGCTCCGAGACAGAGTTGGAAAGTTCGCCCCCTGCCAAAAGACATTCACCAACAGGACGTCCCCCTTCATGCCCCCCTGGGGCTGTCCTCATCCACCCACGTCTTCAACAGGGACGACACCATACGCCCACCCTTGACTAGGCCCTACAGAAGGTTTGTAAACAATGGAATCATCATTGTGTAGGTTTATTGAGCTGTGTGTTGGATTTAAGAATTGGAGAAGCATGCCCCTGATATGAGGTGCTTTAGTAGACAGGGGACCTTTCCTTGTACTGGAAAGGAACAAGAAGGCACTCCGAATATCCATCCATGGGCAGGAAGACTGGGTGTCAATAGAGCATCTCAAGCCCGCATTCCTGGAGGGGGCAACGAAGGCAGACCCCAAGATCCCCTGCAGGATACGGCAGTCCCTCAAACAACCCCGGTTGCAGGAAGAAGGTGAGGACATCCCCGGAAAACCCAGAAACCTGATGGAAAGGCACCCCAACAAACCACTGCAGAGGACATCGGGGAAGGCGACCACCCTCTCCAGTTGACATCAAGAAAAAGAGGGCCCCCTTTGTCGCCCCAGGAGATACCTGATTTAATCAGACGTTACCTCCATCTGGGGGGGGGGTATTGTAAAGTCCCTGCTCAATGTGTTCTCTGTGGAGAACATCCCGTTTTCTGTGGTGCCTTTCACGACCTAAGGTCGGGCGGAATATATATTTATTATCATAATTGTAAACTGTGTATATATTGTCTTTCTAAGCAATCATGTATTATGTACAACAAGTTATTTATGTCGGATGTCAGACATTGTTTATCACTATGTTCTCTGTATGTACCTGTCCTGTTTTTTAAGGAATTAGTTTGACCTCAGGTCACCTGTAAATCTTTGTACCAGCGGTCTCTGAGAACTACGCTGACATCTGCATCCCACTTTATAAGCAGCTAGTTTTCATCGATAAATCAGCAGTACTTGTCTCCCTGCTCATTATTTCGCACCTCTCTCACAATGGACTAAATATGGCGTACCCAAAAAGGGCATGTTTTGGCACTTCATTCAACCACTCGAACAATCAGCACCATTAATGGACTCAATATGGCGCACTTTCCCGCATTTTGGTGCGTGAGTAGTAAAGATGTCAGAAGCTGAACCTCAACGTGAACCCGCGAGCATCATCTGTACCCTCTCTTGCCAACAAAGCCAGACATGGTCAAACTTCCCCAGGTTTTTGCGGCAGAACATGGCATCATGGTTCCTGCGTGCAGACACGCACTTTCATGGCACACATCTCAGACGATGCTATCAAATCCGACATCACCATGATGGCGCTCCCAGAAGAGGTGTTCAACAGAATCTCCCCCCGCCCTGGCTTGATGCACAACCAGACAAGGTCACATATGCGGCCTTGAAAGATAAACTGATGCAATCTTACTCCATGCCCGTGACTGAGAGAGCACAGCTTGCACTCGACCTGTTATCCCAGCCCCTCAGAGAAGCATCACCCAGGGAAGCCCGGGACGAACTATGGGGGTTGGTAACACTGCCAGGCTGCAACGAAAACGGGAGGAGAAGAACGATAGATTTAACAAAAGCAATCTTCCTTCAACGCCTCCCGCGGGAAGTTAGGCACCAGATAAGGGATGCAGACACCCTAGACATGGACGCCTTAGTCAACGATGCCCAGAAACTATATGAGGCCACCCAGGCCTCAAAAAATGCTGCCACCCTCGCAGCTGCCTCCCTGGGAGCCTGCAGCCTGATGGAGGAGAACGACGATGATGACGGAGACATCAACGCCGTTTACAGAAAGATGACACCACTCAGGGAACACAGGACATGGTCAAACCCAGCGTGGTGTTTCTTCCACAGAAAGTTCAGAACCAATGCCAGAAACTGCAGGCCTCCCTGTTCCTTCACAAAAAACGACAAAAACGGCCACAAGTAACAGCTGTGGCCGCGAAATCCAACTCCCCCTGACCAGCACCCTGAACGGCACCTGCTGGTAGATACGGGGGCAATGCAGTCAGTCTTCCCGCCATCCAGGGAAGGTTTAGAAAAAATACCTGACTCAACATCTGCCCTCATAGCAGCAAACGGAACTCCCATCTGCACGTATGGCACAATGACCCGGACTATCTCAATTCTGGGATGTACATAGATACCACTGGCCTTTTGTCATCATGGATGTAAAGTTTCCCCTGCTGGGCACAGATTTCCTAGGACACCACAGACTTCTAGTTGACTTCGCAAGACAATGCCTCCTCAACACAAGAACCTGCCACTCCCGTTAGCTCTTCACCGGGCCTGGAATGCCCACCATCTGCTCCACAGCCCCCAACGGCTACACGTCCCTCCTACATGAGTTCCCGAATGTATTCAAACCAGAGCTATGCCAGTCACCTGGAGACTTCAGCAAAGCACTGAATCTTCCATCACATCACCACAATGGGCCCACCAACCCATGTCAAGTTTCGACGACTGTCCCCACAGAAGTTACAAGACGCCAAACAGACCTTCGCAGAGATGGAACAGATGGGCATCTGTAAAAAAGCATCAAGCCCATGGGCTTCTCCCCTCCACACGGTAAAGAAATCTGATGGTTCATGGAGGCCCTGTGGGGACTATCGGCATTTGAATTTACTGACAACACCAGAACACTACCCCCTCCCTAACATGCAAGACCAGATGGGCGCCCTCCACGGAGCAAAGATTTTATTCCAGATGGACTTGCTGAAGTCATACTTCCAAGTCCCTGTGCATCACAATGACGTCTCAAAGACCGCCATCATCATGCCCTCCAGGAGCTACACATTTGCCTATTCCACCTTCGGTCTCAGGAATGCAGGTGCCACATTCCAGAGCCTGATGGGCACCATCTTGGGGGATCTGCCTTTCTGCATCTGCTACGTCGATGACATTCTCATCTTCTCCAGGTCCCCAGAGGAACACCT
This sequence comes from Macrobrachium rosenbergii, assembly GCF_040412425.1. Taxonomy (NCBI): domain Eukaryota; kingdom Metazoa; phylum Arthropoda; class Malacostraca; order Decapoda; family Palaemonidae; genus Macrobrachium; species Macrobrachium rosenbergii. The sequence goes on along the minus strand of NC_089744.1, from coordinate 84,553,840 downwards.
TCACCACTTCCGTGCTGCCCTGAAACATCTGCAGGACAGTGGACTAGTCATCAGGTTTGACAGGTGCATTTTCGGGAAAGAAAAAGCAGACTTCCTAGGTCACGAGATTTCCCCAGCAGGAGGGCACCCCAGGGCCTCTAAAGTAAAAGCTATAGAGAACTTCCCAAAACCACAAACCATCAAGGCCTTTCAGGAACTTCTCGGGATGATAAACTACTACCGACGTTTCATCCCAGATATTCGCCCCGCACTATGTACCCCCTGACATCAATCCTGAAGGGCAAACTAAAAACACTGACATGGGAGGCTCCGCAGCAGCAGGCATTCATTGCAACAAAGAGAGCCCTCTCCAGTGCCACTACCTTAACTCACCACAACCCCACTACTGCCCTCAGGTTGACAACAGATGCCAGCAACATCTCCTGTAGCGCAGTACTCGAGCAGCTTGTGAACGGCACCCCCCAACCCTTGGTCTTCTTCAGCCACAAGTTTTCGCCAGCAGAAACCTGCTACAGCACCTTCGACAGAGAGCTGCTGGCTATCTCCCAGGCTGTGAGACACTTCAAGTACCTGCTGGAGGGGACCGAATTCACAATCCTGACAGATCACAAACCCTTGGTGCATGCATTTGCAAAGCTGGGAGATGCGTGGTCTGCAAGGCAACAGCAGCACCTGACTGCCATCCCCGAATTCGGGTGCACCATCAACTATGTCCCTGGCAGGAAACCCGGTGGCCAACGCCCTGTCTAAAGTAGAAATCAATTCCCTTCACCTTGGCATCGACTACGAAGACCTGGCAAGAGAACAAGCAGCAGACCCAGAGACAGCAGACTACAGGACGGCAGTGACGGCTCTTAAGTGGGAAGACATGCCCTTAGCAAGCTCGAACACAATTCTCCTCTGCGACACCAGCACAGGCCGCCCATGCCCCCTAGTACCCGCTTTGAGGAACAGGTAGGTGTTTGACATAGTCCAAGGTCTCTCCCATCCATCAGGGCACACAACAGCGTGCCTCATGACTAACAAGTTCATCTGGCATGGCATCAACAAGGACGTTCGCCAGTGGGCAAGGAGCTGCATCCCATGCCTGGCAAGCAAAACGGTGGCACACAGACACTTCCCCAGCCTCATCGGCATTTGCCACATCCACATCGTCGGGCCGGGGCCTTCTGCAATCGGGAGGAGCCAGATACCTCCTGGTGATCATAGACCGCTCCACCTGCTGGCCCGAGGGAACCCCCATGGAGGAGGCATCAACAGCGTCATGCGCAGAGGCCCTCCTCTCCAGTTGGAGCGGCCGTTTCGGAGTGCCAGACAGCATCACTACTGTAAGAGCTCTGGGTCTCCTTGGCACGCCTGATGGGTACAACTCTACACAGCACAATGGCCTACAACCCTGCAGCGAATGGAATGGTGAGAGGGCGGCTTTCTTAAGGCAGCTCCTCATGGCACGCTGCACCGACGAGAGGTGAAAGGAACAGCTGACCTGGGTCCTGCTGGGTCTCTCACTGCACTGAAGGCAAATGGCAACACCTCCCTGCTGAGAAAGTCATGGGGAGACATGGCCATCCCTGAGGTTGAGGGAACTCACACAGAAGGTTCATGCCCGCCATAAGCCTTCACTGACAGAACCACCACCTACAGCCCACCCACCTTACAAGTCAACAGGGTGGCCCACCGCCCACCAGGCCCCAGCAGTGGGGCAAGTCATCAGGCGACCCGCCAAGGCATACCTCCTTGACATCCACAGGCGGGAAGACTGATCATCATCGACAGGCTGAAGCCGGCATTCCTGTTGGACATTGAAGTATGGACACAGCAGGGGGCATCAGGTCGCCCGGTACCTTCCGTCCGCTTTCTGTATTATAAACACCTGTCGAGAATAATAAAGGATCAGTCTTTCACTTCTGATATTTCTTGAACCTCACAAGTGTATTAATCACACCACATTTTCAAGCCAAAAGGTCACTCCCATCACAAGCTTCCTTATCACATATAGTGACATCCATAAACTTTCTTTAGTAGCCTGTCGACCCTAGGAATGGTACCATTTGCATCTTGACCTTTTGTTGTGATGCATCCAGCATGCACATTTGTTTTGCTTCCTCCATGTTTATCTTATCATAGCTGACCTTGTGTCCGAGGACTGCACTTCGCTACATCCAATGTAACACTTGGAAGGTTGAATAGTCAGTCTTACCTTGACCTGATGGTCTCTAGTATTCTTGTTCTAGTGATTTTTCTGTCATCCGTAAGCTGCAAACAAGTCCTTCATTATAGATGAAATGTCTCTTCCAGATGCATCCTGTTATATTTAAGGCATTTATATATAACTGCCTTCTACTTGCTGTTATTATTTACCTGGAATAAGAGAAGATTGATGGTTAATAACTATTCCATTTTTGTTGCCGAATATCCTGGAACTGGAATATGAAATTTAGGCCAAAGGTCATTCAGCACTAAAGGGAAACTGGTGGTAATGAAGATTTTAAAGGTGTAACAGGTGGAAAACCTCTCAATTCCACTATGAAATTGTTAGGAGAGGGCGGAAAGTAAGAGGAAAAACGATAATATGAACAGAGTTACAGCAAAAGGAATGAAAGGGGTTGCAGACAGGGATGAAGGGAAATGAAAAAACCTTAAGTAATGCCTACAGTGCACTGTGTGAGGTGCACTGACAGAACTAGCCCCCCTACGGGATGAATATCCTGGATATAGGGCGATAGTTTATAAGGGGAAATACATCGTAGCAAGAGAAGAAGAGGGGGAATGCAAAACATACAAGTGTATCAATGATAATATACAAAACATATGAGCATCAGAGCTAAGCATACAGCACTATAAACTCTGAATACCATACTCTTTAATGTGGATTTCTCTATAGGTATGAGTACTTGCCAAAAAGATGCTGTACACAGGCTGGTGATAGGGAGATCGTGGTAGTTTACATTTCCAAGCAAGCAAGATATTCACCTCCAGCAGCTAGCCAAACTTTTACTGGATAATCGCAGATTTTAAGAATGGTTCACAAGAGAAATTCCAAGAGAAACGTATTTCCAGGACAATGACAAATTAATTTACAGGCGAGAAATAAACCTCAAACTCTATAAGAACAAGTTTCCTCATAGCAAGAATAAAATATATCTAAATATGTTTAGTCATTAACAATATTCGTACAAAGTGACCTGATCCATGATAAACCACGAAAAAAATAACACAATAATGCATGGCCAAAGGGGGAAAGGGTTGTTAATGATAACACGAAGAAGGACCCTTAGTCATGGAATGGAATATGAAATTCAGGAAAAAGGCCTAGCACTGGTTCCAATGTCATTCAGCGCTGAAAGGGAAATTAGGAGCAAAAAGTTTCTCAAAGTATAGCAGGAGGAAAACCTCGCAATTGCACAATGAAACAATTGTTAGCAGAGGGTGGAAAGTAAGACGGAAGAAGGAAAGTATGAACGGAGGTACGGTAAAAGCAATGAGAGGGATTGCAGCTAGGGGATCCAAAGGGACGTTATCAAGAACCTAAGTAGTAGTAGTAGTAGTAGTAGTAGTATTAGTAGTAGTAGTAGTAGTAGTAGAAGGTGAGATTTGCTTTTGAAATGCCTCCCTTGCTCGTTTTATTCCTCCTTTGTTTGTGTTTAAGCTTTTTGTTTCTATAATACCATAAATCTTTCATAAATTCTTTCCTATTTTCAATTTCTTCTTTCAGCAGATCTGTACATAAAAGGAAATTAGCTATCAGTTCTTCTTCATTTTCTTGATGGATATGGCTGCTGCACAAATCTATATCTATTTCTAATGTCACTAAATGCTGGGCAGCAGAGTAAGAAATGCTCTAAGGTTTTCATACTTTCTTCACAGCACAGACATTTTGTATCTTCCCCTTTTAGCCTTTTCCTATCGTTTAATTCTGGTGTGCCTAGTCTAACCGTGCCGATTAGCATTGTTTGTTACATGCTTTTATTTAACTTGACCTGTGCATCTTTCTGTCTGTTTGGGTCAAATCTTGTAAGTCAATTTTCAACCCTTTCCCTTTGTCCAATAGACTTGAAATTTTGCATGGTTACTCAATCCCAGTGACAATACAACCTTACATTATCAGTAGGTCAGCAGTGACCTACAGTGACTTCTCCCAGTATCTCAGGATTGGTATGAAACTTCGGATTTTTCACAGCTTCTTTGACTCTGTAGAATCTAGCTTCTATATAACCCCTCCCCCTTCCCCCTTCCAGAGCACATGATCAAGTGTTAATTTAGCTGTGTCCTCCCCCTATCCATTCCTCTTCCATTCCCCTCCCCCTTACCCTCCCCTCCCCCTCACCCTTCCGGAGTATACATCAAGTGTTAATTTAGCTGTGTCCTCCCCTTCCTTCTTCCATCCCCCTCCACTTCCACCTTCCCCTCCCCCTCTCCCTCCCCTCCCCTTTCTCTCTCCCACTCCTATCCTCCTTCCCCCTCCTACTCCTATCCCCTTCCCTTCCCCTCCTCCAACTTTCCCTCCCCTTCTGGAGCAAATGATCAAGTGTTAATTTAGTTATGTCCTCCCCTAACTTTCCCCTCTTCCTCCCCATTCCCCTCTTCCATCCCCTCCACTTCCACCTTCCCTCCCCCCCCCACCTTCACCCTCCCATTTCCCCTCTCCTCCCCTCCTCTCCCTTCTCCTCCCCTCTCCCTCTGAGGCCCCCTCCTTCAGCTAGCACACCGATCAAGTGTTACTTTAGCTGTGTCCTCCCCTCCCATTCCCCTTCACTTCCCTCCCTCCCTTCCTTTCCCTCTCCATCCCCCCTCCCATCCATTTCCCCTCCCATCCCCTTCCCCCATGACCTTCCCCTCACCTCCCTTCCCCCTCCCCATTTCCTCTTCCTCCTGTTACTCCTCCACCCCATTCCCATTTTCCCCCCCCCCCTCACCTTCCATCTTCCCTCCCCTCCCCTTCCCTCTTCCCTCCACGTCCCCCTTCCCTCTTCCATCGCCCCTCCCCTTCCCTTCCCTCCTCCCTCTTCCAGAACATGCGATCAAATGTTAATTTAGCTGTATCCTCCCCCTCCCATTCCCTCTTCCCTCCCCATTCCCTCCACTTCCACCTTCCCTCTCCTTCCCCCTCCCACCCCTCCCATCCATCCCCTTCCCCTTCACCCTCCCTCCCATTTCTTCCCCCTTCCCTCCCCCTTCTCCTCCCCTCCCCTCCTCCTTACGTAGCACACGATCAAGTATTAATTTAGCTGTGTCCTCCTCCCCTCCTATTCCCCTCTTCCCTCCTCCCATCCCCTTCCCCTCTGCCACCTTCCCCTCCCTTCCCCTTTCCCTCCCATCCCTTTCCCCTCCCATCCCCTTCCCCTGCCACCTCCCCTCCCCTTTTCCTCCTCCTCCTGTTTCTCCTCCATCCCCTTCACTCACCTTCCATCTTCCTTCCCCTCCCCTTCCCCTTCCTTCCTCTTCCCTCTTCCACCCCCTCCCCTCCCCCTTCCCCTTCCCTCCCTTCCCATTTCCCCTTAAAGTCACCTTCTTACTCCCTCCTTCCCTCTTTCCCCCTTTCCCTCCCTCCCCTATCCCGTAAACGGATATCAATTTCGTTAACTACAATCATAAATCGGATACAATATCTGCCAAAACTAAAAAGTATAAAATAAAAAATATAACAAAATTTTAAAATATGCTTTTATTAAAACGCACTAAAAATAAAAAATAATTTTTCGAGACACACCAGGATTTTCTTGCAATTAATCATGACTACAAAAATAAAAGCGTGGGCCCCAAACATGGAAGGAAATGCTACAAGAAATGCAAAAATATAATTCTTTTCTTGTAGCATTACCTTCCATGTTTGGGCCCACGCTTTTATTTTTGCATACATGATTATTTGTAAGAAAATCTTGGTGTGTCTCAAAAAATTAGTTTTTACTTTTTAGTGCATTTTAATAAAAAAAATTTTTATTCAGTGTTATCATACCAGATTTCTCCTCTTATGTTTTCTTTATATCTTCTATAGATTTTTCAGGTTGTCCCAGTTACTTATCATTTCTTTTAACTGCTTACCTTACTTAAGTTTATGTTTAATTCTTTCAGATGCTCTGTTTTTTTGCAGAACCCAACGGGTTTTCTTATTTTCATATTGATCCATGGTTATCTCATATAAGAGCCTATTTCCACCATTCTCAATTGTATGTTTCAGACAGAACAGTTTGTTGTTCAAATCCCTTGGGTAGCAGGAAGAAGCCCATATTTCGGATCTTATAGCATAACTTGCTGTGCAACTTGGTGCTTTCAGAATTGTTCTGTACACTTGGTTGTCTACTTTTTGTAGTTCGTTTATGTCTTTCTTGTCTTAGAGTTTCATGACTTCCATGGCATACATGAAGGAGGGCATCACTCATCCTTTCCAATACAGTTTTCCTTCTTTCACCCTGCTACAGTTTTACTGACTACTGCATTAACCATATTTGCCTTTTTCTGCTTTGCTTTGATTTGGACCCTTTTTGTCTGTCCTCTGAAGCTCTTGTCTTCATGTTGCTGATCGTTACACCCAGGTAGTATCTTATCTGCTTCACGATTTCTGTTCTTTCTATGCGCTGCATATTTTCTACATCGTCAATGCTATTGTGAGAGGGTGCGAAATAATGAGCGGGAAGACAAGTACTGCTGGTTTATTGATGTTGTTGTTTTAGATTTAGCTGGCCTTGTGCCAGCACGGGCTCTTGCTCCTAGAGCAGCCGTAATGGTTTATTGATGAAGCAACCCGCTTATAAAGCGGTGTGCGGACGTCTGCGTATATGCAGAAACTGCGAGTACAAAAATTTACAAGTGACCTTAGGTCAAACTATTTCTCTACACAAAATAGGACAGGTACATATAGAAAACATGATGATTAACAATAGCTGGTTGGACATAAAAATACTCTGACACATATACGTGGTACAAGGACAAATGAACAGGTAATAAATATACAAATCACAATAATGATAATAAGATTGTGTACGTGCGACCTCAGGTCAGCTGTGAAGGCACCGCAGAAAAGGAATGTTCATCATGTAGAACCCGTTGAGCGGGGACTTTACAATACTCCTCCCCCCCCCAAGACATAGATAATGTCTGATCAAAGCAGGTATCTGCTGGGGCAATGAAGGGGGCCCCGCCTTCTCGATGCCAGCTGGGGGGGTGTTCATCTTCTTCAGTGCCCTGTGGATGGGTGTGTTGGGTTGCCCTCCTGCCCGGACCCAGGGCCTTCTGGGGGCGCCCACGAGGTTTTCTTGCAGACGGGGCTGGCTGTGGGGGTGCCACCTCCTGCAGGGGGCTTTGGGAAGTGTCCCCGATGCCTTCCTCCAGGAATGCGGGCTTGAGGCGGTCTATCGATACCCAGTCTTCCTTTCAGTGGACGGCCACCCGGAATGCCTTCTGGTTTCTCTCAAGTATGAGGAAAGGCCTCCTGCAGGGCCTGGTTAAGGGTGGACGTACGGCATCGTTCCTGACGAGGACGTGGGTGGTGGAGGACAGACCGGGAGGCATGAAGGGGGACATCCTGTTGGTATAGTCCGCCGGTGGGGGGCGAACTTCCCAACCCTGTCGCGGAGCCTCTGCATTGTTAAGTCATCCCGGTCCTCTGTGATGAGTTGCCCCGGGACTACGAGGGTCTCCCTGAAGACCTTTTCTGCTGCGGATGGGTCGCCGTTGGCTCTGGGGGCGGTCCTCAGCCCAAGGAGGACCCAGGGCAGCTGGTACTTCCAGTTCTCGGAGGTGCAACGAGCCATGAGGGACACCTTCAGGGACCTGTGGACTCTTTCCACCATTCCAGTGGCTGTGGGGTTGTAGGCGGTGGTGCTGTGGTGAGTGGTCCCCAGCAGGCATGCCAGGGTGGTCCACAGCTCGGACAGGAAGGCAGGGCCCCTGTCCATAGCTACATGGTCCAGGACACCGAACGGCGGTTGGTGCGACGGTCTCTTACAGTAGTAAGCACATAGCCCTTGTCATTCTTTGGAGATTGAGGGTTCACAGTCCATGTAATAGCATTATAAAGGCATGGCATGGGCCCATTGGAGTCAAGCCTTGCAACCAGCTCTTCAGCTGTTACTGGCCATTCTTCACAGGAATTCTTCAACTGTATTGGCCATTCTTCACAGGAATTCTTCAACTGTATTAGCCATTCTTCACAGGAATTCTTTTTTTAATTTTTGTCTTATCATGTTTGCAAACGCTTTTGTCAGGTCGTCATCTCGAAGTCCAGCACTTTTCAGTATCGCCACAGCATACATTCCAGGATTTATAGAAGTTGGATGGACAACCAAATTTCTCCCTGCTTTGTAAGAGGAAATTTTCTCCCCAAAACCGGCCTTATAACTTGCTTTTCAACTCGTATGTGTAATGTATACAAGGCTCTTGCAATCCATTTTCAGTGCACATATCTTCAATATCTTTTAGCAGATCTGTCATTAGGTAAGCTTCCTTGTCTTTGATAACTTTCCTCTCAACCAAAGTCAGAAATTCTTCAGTGACTTTACTCTTCAAAAAATTTACCCTTTCCATATTTTCATCTTTATCCAATATAATTGTTTTACTTTTGTAAGGGCTATCAAATGAAAGGTGGCAGTTTCTATGGTAGTATATGTCAACAACAAACACATCAAATGGCTGTCCACTCAAAAGAAGCAAGTCTCTGCGCTGCCTCTTCATACTTGTCACCAGATACATTTTTTCGAGTCATTTGATTATGAAGTTTCTTGAAGGACCTGTCTTCAGAACATCGACCAAGACCACTTAGAACACAGGGCTTTATATCCTTACTGTTTTGGTGTTGCAGATGAAACATAAAATTAGCTTTTTTGACCCCTCGCCCAGACATTCTCTTTCTTCCAGCTTATCATACTCTTCTAATACTGGTGAATCTGCATCTGTGACTCCAGTGTCCTTTTTGATCCCATACTCCTTTTGTTTCCTCTTTAAATGAGTCCTGAACATCAATCTGCATGATAAATGAGTTTGAAAACTTCTACTGGTCGCACGTTTTATTCTCTCCTGTACTCATGTAAATTCTTGAAAGGCCCATCACCACCAGGTACATGCACTTTGGCCCAGAGAGGTGCTTTTTCTTCTGTTGTGATCAAGCCAGATGTTACAATTGTTCGCTTCTTTTCCTTGTCAACAATAATTTTTGTACAAGTAAGCACTTAGTGCTGTCTGTAGAATGACTAGCCAAGAATGGTTGTGTTGCCATTGTTAATCACAAATCACCTGTAGAAAGAAAAACAAACATACTTAAAACATCTCATGCCTACTATTTTCTGCACTTCATCACACTCAGACAAGACTTAACCTAAAATAATTTTATGCTTCTTATATAATCAGACTCAAACAATACAACAGGTACGAATTGTTCACTCTTGATTGTGGTTTCTAAAAATATTAAGAATAAATAAATTAACCCAAAGGTATTTAAACACCTACATATCCAAAGGAGAACACAAACTTTCATTCATATATGTGCTATGAGATGATGGCAATCACCGTACTTAAATTACGAAATTGAGTAAAGTACACGATTACCAACTCCATTGCAAAACACGTTTATACTTTGATATTTTTATTACATGACTTAATTATACATGAACAAATACAAATTACTGTTTTATCTGCCTGTTTTATAATCAGTTGCGATGGAATATGTAGTAATTTATGTACAGAAAGATAAATCTTGAAAAGGCGTATGACAGGGTACCAGAGAAGTTGGTAAGGTTAGTGAAGATGATGTATGAGGGGGCAAGAACCAGTGTACAGACAAAATATGGGGAGACTAAGGCATTCCCTGTGGAGGTTGAACTCCATCAGGGACCAGCCCTGAGTCAATTCCTGTTCCTCGTCGTTATAGACAATTTGACATCACAATTAAGGAACAACGAAGAACTGTGGGAACTGATGTTTGCTGATAATTCAGTCATTATAGCAGACACAGAAGAAGAACTGCAAGAAAGGTCTTTAGCATGGAAAGGAGCCCTAAAAAAGAAAGGATTGAAACTGAACATTGGAAAGACAGAGCTAATGATTAGTAGTCAAAAAGGACACGAAGAAGTAAACATTTAAGTGGAAGACGGTACAGTGCTAAAACAGAACGACGAGTATAACTACTTGGGATCAATGATAGCAGAGTGGGGAGGTACTGAGAAAGCAGTGAGACAGAGAGTGAAAGAAGCATGGAAAAAATGGAGAAAAGTAACTGGAGTTGTTTTAGACAAGAAAATGCCATTAAGACTCAGACTGAAAATTTATAAGACAGTTATCAGACCCGTACCATTATATGGGGCAGAAACTTATGCTAATTAATAGCAATGAATATGCACAGTTATTATCCTGTAAATATAATCAAGCCTGGAAAAGACACACTTTCCAATTATTTACCTTAATAACCACCAAAATGCCACCACTAAGCTCTTTAAACATAAGTTCTACTAATTTAGGCAAAAATGCAAATTATCTGATTAAATATTCACAATACAAAAATGTCCCAAGCAGAAATGGATTCTACAGGAAAAATTACCCTAGAAATCATTGTGAAAAGTTTGGCAGTGACGAACATCAAATGGTTACGAGTTTTTCCCTGTCTATATATAAGTACCTCTGTGAAAATTGCACTGCACCTATCATCTATGCATACAGTTTGCCGCATGGGGTGCAATGACGTCACAAACCCCTTACCGGAGGCATTTTCCCGAGACGTAACCGAGTGCTGGGAAAGGCCTTTCCCTAAAAAAAAAAAAAAGCGGGACGCCATGTCTTAAAAACTAACCATAAAATTTTCTTGTTAATAATCTCATTTTGTTTCCCACACCCATAATTACGGTGACAGCTCTCACCTATTCTAACCTTACCCTAACTTAGCGGCATGGCAAAAACGGGACTGGCGCAATACTAGCATACATCTCAGGAATGTGCTTACGGGAGCACCCCTATTTCCTCAAGACAAGAACTTTTTTTTCTTTTAATTTCAGTTGGAAGTGCTCATTTAAATTCACACCAATCACAAATCTTGCTAGACTTTCACAATTATGATAGCCAGTACCCTCAGTGTTCATATCAAAAGTTGATTTCAAAAGTACCTTTCTCTCATACATAATCTTACGACCTACCAAAACAACTATACAACAGTAACGTCGTAAACATATGGATATATTTTTTAACCGTGTATTACGATAAGCAAAGCAAAGTAAATCTTATAGCATTTACTCTAGCAGTAATTACAAAGGATTGAGAAATTTCATCATTGCGCCTGACTGAAGTCATATGTTATTTCTCGAAATTGACAGCGACTTCGTCGGTAACAGAATATTACGAAATCATTATTCTACGGGTTAGTATATCGATTAGACAATCAAATGTCCTAAAATATTCTAATATAATTCTATGATACGCCTTTTGTATATTTTAAATGACTTTTGAGAATATTGGAAAAAATGTCCTTAAGAGCGACTTTCGACATCCGAACGCAATGTGTACCCAGCTGTTTACATGTGTTGACCTGTGAGAGCCTGAGAGCGAAGGAGAGAGAGGGAGAAAACACAGAAAAAAGTCGAGGAAGATCATGAACAGGATCCAACAAACTCACCATGAAGAACTTGACTTTCGTTTCTGCGATGATGTCATCAAATACGAAAAGCTGGCCAAAATTGGCCAAGGAACTTTCGGGTAATATTGTAGTGGTATCTTGGACAGGGAAAAAGACTACAGTGATCTTTTCCGTGTCAAGCCTGGCTCCTGCAGCCGAGAGTGACCTTAATGCCTAGTCTTGGCTAGAGTAGGCGACCTTCGGCAGACATTTATTTATTTAGGTGGTAGTATGGGTATTTTACTATGGAAAACTAACAAGACTAGCCTACCACAGCAACCCCCCACCCCCTAGGGGGTTGTGCCGTCTGTGCACCTTACGCGGTGCACTGTAGGCATTACTTGAGGTTCTTTGCAGCGTTTCTTAGGCCCCTAGCTGCAACCCCTTTCATTCCTTCTACTGTACCTCCGTTCATATTCTCTTTCTTTCGTCTTACTTTCCACCCTCTCTTTACGGTTGTTTCAACATTATTTTCAGCGCTGAATGACCTCATAGGTCCCAGTGCTTGGCCTGTGGCCTAAATTCAATATTCAATTCAGTTTACTACCGCGACCCTCTGGTTCAGTATCTGGGCCTATCAGTTAATGTGCAAAATGGGTGCCGTGTTGAGTACCAACCCCTTGGGGATGAACGTCAAAAGCTAAACATAAGAAAGTCAACATTATAAACACAAACGTAAACGCATAAATTTGAACCGAAACATAAAACATGCCGTGCTACCTTAGGCTATGAATAATGAAGGGTGTGCTGGGGAGGGGATCCTAACATTTGTTAAGGTCTTAGGTATAACCCAGTTGACCTAAATGAGGCTGGTATTCATGTACCTTAAACCAGTATTGCATTCTGGATGGGTAAAACTGAAGAATGCTGCCATGGCCTGGTTCCTGCCAGCCAGTGACTGTAATATTTACTGCACTTTTGCGTATGTTTATGCCCTTTGTTTGTCTGTGGTATTTACTGTCTTTTGTTTAAAGTTTTTACTTTTGTTCCCAAGGACTGGTGGTAAACATGGCGCCCGTTTTATATGTGAACTGATGGTTAGCCTATCAAACCAGAGGGGTGCAGTGGCAGTCCTCATTTTTACTTTTTTGGACTTGAAAAGACCATTTCTTATGTTTCTGGCATGTCTTTCATTAGCAAATGATTACTATTAGAGAAAGTGAATCCCACCCTTAGTCTATATCCTGCAATTTGGGGAACCTTAGCCTAGTGGGAAAGCAGGGTCTTTGGGTGGGGGAGAACACAAAATGAGTGAGATACAAGACCCTTAACCCCTTTGATAGTTCTCTTCACAAAGAGGTAAGTTCTTAGAATGTTTAAAGACTACAATCATTTACTAGGGTAAAGACCTGCTAGCATAGGTTAGGTTAAGATAGGTGTGGTTAGGGATTTGCTAATCAAACAAATATCACTAATGCTCCTAGCACTCAGGAGATCATAGACAATGATATTTTCAAGCCCAAAATGCTGTAATGGTTTGAAGTGAAATTTATTCATGTTGGGGTGGTTCACCCCTTCCCCCCTCCCAGTCAGGTCAGGGCATTGCCTCCTAGGATAGGTTAGGTTAGGGTGTGTCATTATTGGGAACACCTTGTGATTGACAGGAAACGTTTTGAAAAAAAAATAGGCTTAAAAATACACAAAACCTGTTTGTTCCGACACAATATACAAACCGTCTGTCCTTTATGTTAGGAATTACTTACGGCGAAGCTGGACACGGCCGTTAAACTCTTGAACAAGATGGTTAGGCAGTAACTACCACCAGGTAGGCAGGAATACCTGCCTGCATGGATGTAAACATTCCAGTTTGCTTTCGGCCGTCATGCGTTGCAGATGTGTTTTCGGATCTCTTGCCTGACTGTCGTTAAACTCTTTATTATCCCAGTGGGATCTTCCTGTATTTTTGTGTATATATTGTATGTGTTTGATATTTATCAATACAAACCCACGATTTGTGATAACCTTGCATAAGCCGTCGTTCCCCTGCGCTGTGTCTTGGGTTTGACGGCCAAGGGCGTATTTAGAGGGGTGTAACCGAGTGGTAATGCTTCTCTTTCAGTAGCCCTTTATTTAGATAATGAAGGCATTCGCCTGTACAATCAGAGATATTGGATTGGGACGTAATATCTTTGCTCCCCTACATTGATCAGGACGTAAGAGTTCGCTTCCCTTCTGGGCTCCCGCCCTCCGTTCACAAGGGCATGACTACTTCCTACTTGTGCAGAGTTTTGTTTTTGCCGCCTGTGCTTAGAGAGTTGGGGGTGGGGAGGTTGTGGTCATCGTCGGTAAGTTCTGCTTCCATGGCGCCCTTGGTGGCCTCCCCGCCTTCTTTCTCCCTGTAGGTTCTTCCTTATCTCTCCTAAGGTGGGGATCTCTCTCCTTCGCCCTCTTCGCTCGCTTGTCGGGTGAAGACCGCGGGGAGGGGGGGACCGCTGCGGGCGATCGGGCGACCTCTTCTAGGGGCCATCTCTCGCTGCGTAGGTCAGTTTCCCTCTCTAATCATCTTTGCTTTTTCTTTCAGGTTGACTGAGCATCGCAGGCACAGCAGGAGTTGGCTGGATATCTCGGGGGATATCTTGCACGAAGGAGTCCTGACGTTCATTCAGTGTTGCTTCAGGATTGACCGCAGTACCTGGTTGGATGACATAGTTCCATGTCAGGATCGTTCCGACACTTCCCGCCGATGTGGATCGATCACTGTCGTTGCTGGCCTTCATTTATGCTGTGGCACTGCTGGCGTATCTGTGCTCCATCTGCTCCTGCTGCTTTCTGTGTTATGCTCCTGTTAACTCGATGATAGTCTCTGGGCAGCTCTTCCTGGTCTCCTGCTGCAGCCATCCTGATCGTTCCTGTCGCTGCTGGTAACTTTCATGTGACGTTCCTGTCCAGAGCTTCATGTGACGTTCCTGTCCATTGCTGTAGCTCCTGCCTTCCAAACCGCTTCTGTAGCTCCTTCATTGGCTGTCCTGATCGTGCCTGTTGCTTCTCATGATGGTTGTACCTGGGGCCACTTCCGTTGTGTTCTTGCCTAGCTGCCCCAGAGGTTACGATGTCTGCCATCCTGTAGAAGATGTTGGCATGAAGATGGAGGAAGTCACCCTGTGGAAGTGACGTTCCTGGCCGTTGCAGTAGCTTCTGCCTTTGAACCGCTGCCGTAGCTCCTGCATCACCTGTCCTGATCATGCCCGCTGCTTCTCCTGGTGGTCGTGTCCTGGGCTGCTTCCAGTTGTGTTCCTGCCTAGCTGCCCAGGAGGTTATGATGTTTCGTGTCCACCATCCTGTAGAAGATGTTGGAGTGAAGGTGAAGGAAATCGCCCTGTGGAAGTAGTCGCTGTCTTCTTTATCTTATCTTCAATTTCGTCTTCTGCTGTTTCTTCCCTTCCTCTCCCAAGGTCCAAGGGGGTCCTGGGAATCGGACAGACCTCCGTCAGCCAAAGTAGAGGAAGGCTGCTTCTTTCCCCTTGATGCCCTTGGACGTCTAGGGACTGCCTTCTTCCGAGGAGGCAGTGGGTCTCTCGTTGGCTCTTCCCGACCTTCGGGTTAGGAAACCGATTGGCATAGCCCTGGGTTCTGTGTTTCAGGAGCCGCGGGCGCGCAGACCTCAGTTTGCAATCCCTTTCCCAGTCCTAGAGGTTCCGCCTCTAAGATGGGGACTGCTTCGGGTGCTCGTTCGCGAGCCACTCCGAGTGGTCGAGATTCTATTTTATATCGAGTATCCCAATCTGGTCTGGAGAGTACTCTCCCCGGCCCAGTTTGGGAGCAGTGCGAGAGAAAGGGCTGAGGCACCCAGGTGTCTCAGCTCTTCCTACCAGCACCACGAGCGCTCCGCAAGTGCTTGCCAGTGCTGGGTCGGGTTCCCAGCCTGGTGTCTCGATCCTGTTGGTTTGAACAACAGAAGTAGGGAAGAGATTCTCCTCGGGACTTCTAAGGGACTGCTTTCTTCCAGAAGACAAGTTTCTCTCGTTGGCTTTTTCCGCCCTTGGGCAGGAACCGTTTCGCATTTTCCTGTGGGTTCTAGCACTTCGGGGGCCACGAGAGCATGCCCTCGTTGCCAGTCTTGGAAATCTGCATCTAAGACTGGTTCTGTGCCTGGCTCTTTTCGATTTTTTAGGAAACTGAAAGCAGCTGCTCCCGATTTTTGGGAGTCGTGGATCGCTCGAATTCTATGAATCACGAGTGCTCTCCTGACGAGAGGCACAGGACAAGGGAAAGTGCCGAGAAACCCAGGTGTATGGGTGCTGAGACACCCAGGTGTCTGGGTGCCGAGATGCCAGGTGTCTGGGTGCCGATACGCCAGGTGTCTCGATACTGCCCTCCAGCTGCTTGGTTGCTTGGCTGGGTTTCATCCTTGTGTCTTGAACCTTAGGGTTCGAGCATGCAGGATAGCAGACAAAGAATTCCCCTTTGAACCTTCTTCTTGTCCTCGAAGGAGTTTAGAGTTCAGGAAACTAGCACTAGTTCACAGCAGATGAGTTCCGCCCTGTCCAATTCCAATTGTGTTCGCACGATCAGCTCGGCTTGGCTCGGCCCCTGGTCGCACTTGCGAGACTGGCTCAGCTCGGCTTGCTCGCCCCGCCCAGCCCCTGGTCATGCTTGCAAGACTGGCTCGGCTCAGCTCAGCTCAGCTCACCCTGCCTGCCTCCCAGTCCACCGCATACCACCCACTGGATCACGTTTGCCTGATCAGCTCGGTTCGGTGCGGCTTGGCTTGGCTCCACTCAGTTTTCCGAATCGGGTTATCGGCTCTGTTTGAGTGAACTTTCTGCTCTTCCCAGGAAAGCGCTTTGCCACAGCACAAGCACTCTTGTTCCTCTGTGTGGCAATAATCTCCTTCGGTTGATTATCGCTCATCGCCTCTCCTGCTGGCCTTACTGGCAGGACAGGTAGTGGTACTCTGTCTCCTCACCTGTTCTCTTCTCCTCTCGGTTGTTTCGAGAGGTGCGAGACGGACAGAGAGAGCTCTGATGAATTTATCTTCGGAGTTCAGCTGCCTGGCGTGCTTTAGGTGTTGGTCCCCCGATTCTCTCGTAGTACAATCAGGTAGCTGAGGAGGGTTTATTGGGATCTGTCTAGGTCTCCCTCCAAGGAGAGAGGTACAGGAGTTTCATGGTTCAGAAACAGTGAGGGTCTTCCTCTTCAAGTGGTGATCGCCCTCGTTTTTTGGAGAACTTAGCGCCAATTCGTTGGCACGAGGATCCCCGGGACAGGACCACGTCTCCCCAATGAATAATCTTCATCGCTTGCAACCCTTGCAGTTCCTGAGGGGCCGAGAGTGTCGGGGACCACCGCTGTCCTTGCTTCCAAGAGCGTTCTTGACCAGATGAATTCTTTTCTTTGGACAAGGAGTTCATTCAGGCCGAGACACCAAGCTTCTCCTCTGCCTCAACAGAGTACGAATTCTTCTTGCCTCGGAGGGTCTTGCCGATTGCAGTTCTGTGGGCAATTCTGGTGCTAAGAAGGACTTTGTCCCAATTCGGATCTCCGGTTTCATAAGTTCCGAGTTGGCTCGACCTTTAGGAACAAACCTTTATTTGGTTCTGCCTTTCTCTTTTAGAGGTTTGCCAGGTACCATGGTAATCAAGGGTCGTACCAGGGCACTGCTTTGTCCTTTGGACAATGGCCAAGACCTTTGGGTCTTAGTCATCTCGGCTCGACCTTGAGTTCAAGCCAGCCCCCCCTCAACTCCTAAGAAGTTCCAGGCTTCGGAAGAAGATTGTGGAATACATAGCCCTCTTCTTCCATTCTAGAAAAGTGCGCATAGTTGTCTCTCTTTCCACCCTCTTTTCCATAAGGGTGGAGGGAAGAAGGAGAGAAAGAAGTATCAACTGGGAAGAGGTTCTCCTACTGCTGATGCCTGGATGAAATGATACTTATTGAGTCTCTGGAGCTGGCAGCGACATTACCGAGACCTGGGAATGGATTCCTTCAGGAGAAGTATCTATTTCCCTTAGGTCTTGACAATTCTTTTCATCAAGCTTCCTTTCCCTTGCTCCCGATTCAGGAAATGCCAGCCCGGCTAGAGCTAATTGTCTCAGTATCCTGTCATCTTGCAGAAGCTTCCCCATGGTGGAGAATGGAGGTCTGCTTCCATTCCTCTGTCCTTCTTTCCTCTTTGAAGTATGAGGAAGGAGTTAGGCTAATGCTTGACTGAAGGAACCTTTAAATATGCTTGCATATTCCCCTTACATCGTGTCTACTTATGGAATCACCGATCAAGGAATAGGCGCACACCTGTAAGACTTTGTCTTGAAGGTGTGTGACCAAGACGATTAGTACCTTCTCATCACCATCCTGGGTTCAAGGCAGCCTTTTGGCCTTCCGAGAATTCAGGATGAGTTTGCGACACTCAGTGTTTTCGTTGAACAACAAAACCACAGTAGTGGCATTTGTCGACAAACAAGAGGGAATCCTTTTTTCCTACTGTTTCATCTGTCGACATTTGCAGGTACTCGAGTGTTCTACAGTGCACTTGACAGCTCAATTAGCCAGATGCATTCCTGGTGGGGATGTATTGGTAGGCGGACTTGGCCTTGGGTTTGAGTGATCAGGATGAAACGTGCTGCTCGCTCTATTCTTCATGAAGATTCACGAAGAGACTGCTCAACTGAGAAATCCCTACCGTTTTTCTGTTGCCTCCCTTCACAACAAGCCGGTAGTTTTTCTCGCTCCTCCGTACCAGACCCAGGGGCCACTACGATGAGGCATGCTGTCTTTTTGTTAAAAAATCGATATCTACATTTTTCCCTCCGTATTTATCTGTTTCGCTAGGGGTTCACAAACATTGCTCACCCCGAGTTACAGACAAATGCTTGAAGACTTTGCCTGTCGCCTAACCTGATAGCCGAGGCACCGAGAAGAGTTCTGCTTGACCCCAACCTCCTGTAGCAGCTACACAAGAAGCAGTTCTTCAGGCAGTACATCACTGTGTGTTCAGGACTGAGGGGTTTCCTTTCCAGCTTTCATTGCAAGCATAGGCTTTCTCACCGAGTGGCAACAGATATAGCTGGATACCTCTTGAAGTCCTCTGCAACACTGTCCCAAGGACTGGATCCATCTTCGCTGGTGGGTGTCGTTGACGGAACTTCTTCTCGGGTCAGAGTCGCTATTCAAGTCTGGACTTCCTTGTCTTCTTTGCCGAGGGTTGCTTCTCTCCCTTTCATTTGTGAAATACGTAGGCCCTTGCGACCTAGTCTTTTATCTGAGGTAGCCTTCTCCTCAGTCGAGACTTAGCTACAGATGAGAAGCTTCTTCGGTCTTGCTGTCCGAGGGAACCATTCCCTTGGTGGCATGTGACTCTCGTGTAGGGTTCCTGTCCCGTGCTCTGCATGCGCCCTTACGAGAGGAGTCGGATAGATATGTTCCCTCTTAGGACCATCTCTCATCTTGCTCCTGCCTTGGTGGACTCTGAATCCATCGGCATCTATTGCCGGGTTCGAGTCCTTCTTGTTCCCCTCCTCCTTGGACTTTGTGTCAGTGATCCAGATCATTCGTTACTCTGTCCTATTAGGGAGCTGTGGTACTTTCCGAAAAGGCTTGAAATTCCTAACCTGGATGTTGTCAACGTTTTCGTTAGTACTCTCTCTCCCAAGGAAGAAGTGTCTAAGGACACATCTTTCTCCTGGCTTCGTGAAGCGATCGAAGGAGGTACTTGGCAGATGGCAATGACGATACCGGTGCTGTCCACCCAAGAGGTCACGAAGTCAGTGGCTTGGTCCTTCCCTCACGTACTATTTTTCTTCTAGAATCATAGAAGCAATTCTGCTCCTTCTTCTAACAAGGGGAGGAAGGAGAGACTTGCAATAAGGGAAACCCTATCCCGGCTTTTCCTTACTGCCTTCGACTCTAGCTTCCAGCTTATTTTGTATGAGTCACATTTCCTCACTCATGCGAAAAGGTCCAGTATCTGACATTTGATCTTTCAGTTCCTACACTCCGATCAATATGTCAGAGGCACAGTACTCCTCCTCGCTCTTTCGACCAGGAGGAGTAGCCCAGGTGTGCAGAACTCCAGTCAGTTCAGGAGACTCACTCAGATTCATCCCTCGAACCAGTGAGTCTTCCTAATGTATTTTTCCTTACTATACAGTAAACCCCCTGTATTCGCGGTCTCACGATTCTTGGACTCACCTATTTGCTGATTTCTCTATGAACAGTATTCACTGAAAATTCGCCCATTCACGGTATTTTTCACTGAGAAATATTTGCTAATTACTGTATTTTCATCTCATTTTCATGACTAAAAGCACTTTTTGTAATAAAACTCTTAAAATGCTCAGGTAAGCTTGAGTTACGATAATTCACCTTATGATAATTTGATTTTGCAATGGGGTAAGCAATTAATACTTATATGACAATATTTATAAAATATTTTTAAAGTTCGCGTGGGCGCAGGCGACAGCGTAATCAGGCAGTGAGAGAGACCAAATTTTCAATAGACAACTTTTCCTCCATCTCTTTATCCCATCTTCTAGTTAAAAAAAGTAAAAGAGAATGATAAAAGTATTGTTAGTAACTTTATACTCTTGCGTAAATGCGTACAGCCATAAACAGCCGACCAAGAAACTTGTTTTGCTTATAACCAAATCGGATAACAACAGCCGTCTACCTGGTATTTCAACCATTGTATGGTAATAAACAATTACCATAGGTTATAAGACAAGAAGAATCCAAACGTCTTTACGCTGGGTCCCGTCCAGGCCAGGGGTGATGACAGCGAGGTTAGCCAGCACTTCGGAGTTGGTCTCCAGCGGGGGGACTCTCTCGACCAGCCGGGAGCTCAAGGGGGTTTTCCTGGGGTGCTTCTCGCTTCTTGAAGGGCTTCAGGAGGTTAATATGTAGCCACTTGGCCTTCCTCTTGCGGCAGTCTACCAGGTGGTTTAGCTGTCCCCTCTTGGCTAGTATCCGGTGAGGTCCTGTGAACTGGGTCTCCAGGGGACGGGTGGCGCCCAGGCGTAGCACTAGGACCTAGTCTCCTACTTTGAAACTACGAGACCTGGCCTCCTTGTCCACTCGGATCTTTACCTGCTCTTGGGAGGCTGCCTTGTGCGCTTGAGCGATAGCCCAGGCGGCCTTAAGATTTTGCTGTATGCAGGGAAGATTCTCTGCCCATGCGGCTTTCTCCGGCTCTGCCCAGGCCTCATACAAGATGTCCAGGGGATCCTTGGTGGAGTGGGCAAATAAGAGCTCAAATGGGCTGTACCCTAGGGTCTCGGAGGATGCCTAGCAGATGGCAAACAAGGCGTAGGGCAGATTCTCTTCCCAGCTCGACCCGTTCTCTTCTGCTAAGAGGAAGAGAGTGTTTCCGAGCATCTGATGGAAGCGCTTGATTATCCCTTGGCTCTCGGGGTGGCATGGTGTCGAGTGGAGATGGGTGACCCCATGGGTAGTCATGGCATCTCAAAACTCCCTTGACATAAAGTGCTGACCTTCATCGCTCAGGACTGTGGCCGGGAACCCGAACTGGCAGAAGAACTGGATCAAAGCCTTTACCGCATTCCTCGAGCTCGTGCTGCGCAGTGGTATCATCTCTGGATACCGGGTGAACCGGTCGATAATGGAGAGGACGTGGGTATTCCCAGTTTTTGTCTTCTTCCGCCCCTCCGGGGTGTAGAAGTCTATCACCACATCTTGGAAGGGGACACCAACGGAGGGTATATTCTGTAGGGGGGCCTTGGGGACCACTTCGTTTGGTCTTCCCGCTATTTGGCAGGAGGCAACATAGGTTTTCACAGATCTCCGCCATCCTGGCCAATAAAACCTCCCCTCCAGCAATTTAGCAGTGTGGTTGACTCTGAAGTGGCCTCCCAGCCCGTCGTGCCAGTTGGAGCACCTGGGCCTGCAGTTTCCTAGGCACAACCACCGCTCGGTGGATAACGTCTGCTGGCTCTTCCGTTCCCCAAGAAATTCGGAAGAGAACCCCATCTTCGAGTAGGTAGCCTGCTTTTGTCAGGTCCCTAAGTTGCTCCTCCTGGGTGAATGCCCCTTCTCGTAATGGTAGGAGCTCATCATCCTCGTGCTGTGCCGCTATGAGTTGAGACCTCTTTAACTCCGGCACCTGGGCGGCTGCCCCAGTGATCATTAGGGTGCTCACCCCGGGGGTGGAATTGCAATCCTCCTCTGGTAGGGGGGCCTCCTGCAACTAGGGGATGCTACCCAGCTCTATGTCTGGGGTGGAGGGTCCCTCCTTGTAGCACGGTGGTGGAGCATGCGTTTCAGCGCTAGCAGGTGCGGTCATGCAGCGTAAGGGCACGGCTTGGGGGAGACGCCACATTAGATCCCTCCCAATCAAGAGGTTGCAGTCCTCCTTTATGGAACTGACCACCCCTAGTCGATGCTCCTTGGGGCCCCAGGGTGTGTTTACCTGGAGCTGTACGGTGGGAATGTCAGCCGACTTTCCCTTGACCCATCCTATGGTCCAGCGCTCATCTTCCTGGATTTCTGCGCCGGCCGGTACCTGAGGACAGGCAATGAGACTGACATCTCCCGTATCCAGCAGGGAGAGCATGTCCTTCGGGGGCTGGAAGCCGTTACCAGCAGAGACGGAAAACCCCTCGAAGTTGGCCCACTCGTGTGGGGGTTGGGCATGGGCAATGAGGCCCACAGTCTTTACATGGTACTTCGAGCAGGTAGGGGACTGGGCATTCCAATGGCTGGGGTGGCCACAATCTTTACAGGAACCCCTTGGAGGTGCTGAGCTTCCTGCCATGGCGGGGGCGGCTTTGAGGCTGGTTGGGGGATGGAGGGAGGGGCTGTCTTGTTGCCCTTGAGTGGTACCTTGCTAGTGCCGAGCTTATATATGCACTCAGGTTCAGCGTGCCCCACCTTCTTACAGTGGGTGCACGTAGGCTTGCTCGGCAGTCAATTCTTCGGGTGAGTTGAGTTTGAGAGGTAGGCAGGCGGAACGATGCGTTTCTGAGAGGTGCTGTGAGACTGGTTGAAGGTTTCCCATGAATCGGCCACGCGGCAGGCTTCCATAGGTGTGGTGGGCTGCTTTTCATTGAGATATACAGCAAGGGACCCAGGCACACATTGGTAAAGGTCCTCCAGCACGGTCCGATTGAAGAGGTCCTCAAACATTGTGGAAGACAAGGAGTTGAACCAGCGGGTACCAGACTGGGTCTTGTGACAGGCCCATTCAGTCCAGGAGCAGCCGACTTCCTTGGCAAGACCTTGGAACCGCTGTCTCCATTTCTCTGGGGTTATTTCGTAGGCCTTCGTGATGACTCTACGAACTTCAACCATGTTGCCTCTCTGGCTCTTCTCCAGTGAGCGAAGCGCTGCCTCAGCTTTTCCCTCCAAATGCTTGGCTGTACTAAGGCCCGCTCTGTCTCCGTGGTGCTGTAGTTATCAATAGCACGCTGTTGGCCCAGCGTTCGACTCTCCGAGCGGCCAATGAAGAATTAGAGGAATTTATTTCTGGTGATAGAAATTCATTTCTTGTCATAATGTGGTTCGGATTCCACAATAAGCTGTAGTTCCCGTTGCTAGGTAACCAGTTGGTTCTTAGCCACGTAAAATAAATCTAATCCTTCGGGCCAGCCCTAGGAGAGCTATTAACCAGCTCAGTGGTCTGGTTAAACTAAGATATACTGTAGTTATCGAAGAGTGCCTCGATTTCCTCCAGCCATGCTTCTGGCTCGTCTTCAGTCCACTTGGGGACTAGGGAATTGATGCTCGAGATGGGAGCATTTGGTGCAGCAGGTGTGGGGCCGGAGGCTTGCTGTCTAGCCATAGCTTCGGCATTCTCCATTTTTGCTCTTTCCAGCTCGAGCTCCTTCTCTTTGAGAGCTAGCTCACTTTCCTTGCATGCTAACTCGTGCTGTCGTCTCCTTTCTTCTCTTTCTTCTTCATACCTCTGTTCGGCTTCATAATTCCGCCGTTCGAGTCTTTCTTCCTTCTCTCGCTTAGCCAAGTCGTCCATTAGTTCCTTGACCCACGTGGCAATTTCCAATCTGGTGAGACCTGCCGCCATTCCAGCTCCAGGAAGGCTTTATAATTCTCTGCTGCCATGGTTCTGGTGGGGAAGGGCGTCTACGCGGGTCGACTGGGTGTACTTGGGCAGCGAGGAAGTGTCTCTTCAGTGATGTGGCACCCTTTCAAAAGGTGGCACTGTGGTTGGGTGTGCCGTGTAAAGGTCACACTGGTGGCACTGGCACTCAGTATCCTTAGGTACTTGTGCAGGTTAGGTACCAGAAGGACTTTTTCTTCTGTGTTCCCTTTTGTCTGTCTTTTTTTTTTTTTTTTTATAGTTTGCTTGGTTGGTGGCACTATGGTGCTAGTGCATTCCTAGGAACCCCTTACTTGAGTCTAACTAGGCTATATGTATGAAATGCACTACCCCAGCAGAGTGTAACAAATTAATGAGAGAGAAAGGGAAAATAAAAGAGAGAGAGAGAGAGAGAGAGAGAGAGAGAGAGAGAGAGAGAGAGAGAGAGAGAGAGAGAGAGAGAGAGAGAGAGAGGTAAGCTATTCAGTTGATGACAGTGCTTCAGATTAGGCACTGTGGAAGGAAAAGTGAATTTGGTTGCTTTTCAAGGCCCTCGTGAGTGTCTGGTCCCAGTACCCGCAGTGCTACAACCCCCTTCTACTGCAGAGGGGGAGAGGCCACTGTCTGCTTAGGTCTGGATAAAAGTCCTCACTCGAAACCGACAGTTTATCACTGTATTTAATCTTAACTTGTCCTCATCTGTATGTGGGACAGAGGTGTTTCTTTTATTTGGTTTAATTTAATTAATTGTCCCGGTGTCGGCCCTTCTTTCCTTGAAGAAGGTCACATACACTCGGTTAGGCTATGTTGAAGCTTACTTGGATATATGAGAGAGAGAGAGAGAGATGCTCAGTCAGCCAATTTGTGCTGCCTGAGAAAATTTTAAGTAAAATTTTATAAATGCACACTGGCAGGGTTCTTAATTGCAGATACGTCGTCTTGCAATGAGGGGGTTGTTTTTAACAATTGTAACTTTCCCGGTAGCCGATTCGACTACACTGAGGAGCTTAGAGTAAAATTATAAGTTCTTTTCTTTATATGATTTTTCTTTACGTCGGGTATTTGTATAGGAACTTGTTATCTGTACTAATTCTAACTAAGACCTATCATTCCCTGACTAAATTATATCTTGTTTTTATCTATGGTATGGTACCCTGTCTTCTTCTATATCTATCTATTGAAGTCTGTTTGGCTAAGA
This sequence comes from Macrobrachium rosenbergii, assembly GCF_040412425.1. NCBI lineage: Eukaryota > Metazoa > Arthropoda > Malacostraca > Decapoda > Palaemonidae > Macrobrachium > Macrobrachium rosenbergii. The sequence continues at coordinate 84,529,063 of NC_089744.1, read as the reverse complement.
TTTTGCGAGGGGGTTTACTACGGAACGAAGTAGACCCAAAAGTGGCTTTGAGGCAGAGGCTACAGACTAGTCACACAAACAATGACAACAAAGGGTCAAGATGGCGGACGTGGGGAGCGGTCAACTCGGCTCCCAAAATGTCAGATGAAATCCCATTAGCACAAAATTCAAAACAACTGCCCTGATTTCGAACCACTCTTTTCTCAAGTCAATTACACAAAGCGCTCGAATTCCTCTCACAACGAACTAAGCAAATGCAGGCATCCAGATTTACTCTAAATATACCAACACTGCAAAGGATTTCACGTTAAGGATGGAAAACGAAATTACCATACAACGCTTGTTTCTTTTGTTATCGTCTTTCTCGCGCAGAATTAACCGTCCACTTAAGGAGTGGGCCCTGGCAAGACAATGAAATGGATTTGTGCGGTCTGGACAGGACTAAGTTTACGTTACTGTAAAAAATGTTTATTATGGTAAAATTAACTATCACAGTTCGTTTGCTATTTCAGTGACGCCGGTTTTTGATAAGATTCCCGCTATATGAACACACTTAATGCCGATCGGGAGTGACTGACGCGGTTACTACTTTTGGAATTCAGTGAACTTCGCAAATTCTGCCTCTACCCTCGAGAGATACGTAAGGAGTGCTTTCTCCACTCGTTATTGTGCACGAGTTACAAAATAGCAAAATATTAACAGTTACATGGTAACTCGGCCTACGACCTTTGCTGGAATGTACACACTATATCCGAACACGGCAAAAATGCTCCTTCTTTTTGAGATTTTGCAAATGTGAATTACGCTGCTCTCAATGCACACTTCCTACCTATGCTAATTCTTAATTATACCTGGTATTCTAACTATTCTTATTATTATTATTATGCCTTGTGCTGTCTCCTTGTTTGGGAAGAGTAACATTCAATTAAATATCTGACTTTTCTCTTTGGAATTAATTGTAATTAATTTTCTTTTTCTCCAGATTCTTTCTCTAAATTAATTAGATCCTACGCAAGATCGCCAATATTACATATGGGGGCTTGGCTGATGAGTTTATTACTTGATTAACGTAATTTATAAGGCCCTGAGTGCCAAGGCCACACGTAACCTGTCAATTGAAGCTACAAATTAACATCAAAGACAGATGATTATTAATTGAATAAGGTTGCCAGTCGAGAGGAAACTCAACAAAAAAGAATATGCGGTTAGCTAAGAAATTACTTGAACAGTTGCCCAACTTCGGACGCATTCAATTTTCTTTTCGCTTCAGTAATGTTTTTAACTCAACTGTTTGTATCCTATGCTGTCAGCGCTGGTAACAGGCTATTCCTCTCCCGAACAATGGGATCGAGACACAAGGCTGCTTAAATGCTGTAAATTACTTGTTTAACCTTCCCTAATTCCTAGTTACTTCACAGGAATTGTTGAATGTCGCTAAACAATATGAATTATTCTTAATCTAGACTTCATAAAAGTAAATCATTTATACCACTATTCGTAGAGGGGGGTGGTGAATAGGGATCAAAAGAACTGGAAATACAGAAAGAGATACTAGCAAATCGGCGAAGCTTTGCAAAAAAAAAATCAGGATTACCGTGGACGACAAGTTGTTTGTGCATACAACGGACGATCGGAAGTCTTGATAATAGCAGTCTTCCCAATTCACTAATAAAATAAAGACAGAAAGACAAAGGGACGAGGAGTCGGAAGAGCTGACGTGCTCTACTCGCGAATTATCTTCTCTCTCTGACCTCTTTCGGTCATACACAGAGTAGCGGCAGTGTCTCTATGCCCTCGGGGTCTGAAATTTTGTCAAAACATTCGCCAAACATAGTACAGGGAAAAAGTAGCTTAAGACCACCTTCAATAGAGGTTACTTGTGGAAACTTTTCCTATGAGTTTAGGTTCCTAATGCTACCTAGTCTTGCTATGATCGTTATATTTTGAAAAACCCTACGCTAACCCGGCTGATACAGCATACTTCCCCTCTTTGACAGAATGATATTCCCACAATAAAATGCATAGAGAGGTTTTAACAGCAGAATATTTATAAATATATATATATATATATATATATATATATATATATATATATATATATATATATATATATATATATATATATATAGATATATGTAGATATATATATACAGTATATATATATACAGTCATACCTCGAAATTACACGAGGTTAGGGTCGGAGCCCCTCGTGCAAGGTGAATAGAGAGCGTAATCTTTTGCCATGGTCTTTAAAAATGCTAATAAATGTTTATTTCAAAGTTTAAGCACTAAATATGACCCTAATCATGTCCCAAAGTATTAAGCTAACTTTTAAATGAACTAAAGTTAGTGTAATTTTATTTAAAATTTAGCTTATTACCCTTAAAAAGGAATACAGTAAATGGTTGACATAAAAATTGAGTATTGCATAGTTTCATAATGGTGCATTTATAGTAAAAATATATACTAATGTTATCCCTAATTCATGGGATGCCGTTTTCTTTGTCACTTAGAGTAAAAGCCGTTTTCTTTGCGTCACTAGGCAAAACGTCATGTCAGTCAACAAAAGTACAATTCCATAAAAAATCAAAAACATGTACATAATGTTCATAGAACGTAGTACAGTACAGGTAAAATTCAATCAATTTAAAATTATATACTGTACAGGTAATGATGTACAGAGAAATAATAAGTTGTAAAAGTATGTTTGAGCGCTAACTACGAATGAAAGAGAGAGAGATACTGTAATAAAGTAACTGTACTGCTTTTGTATCGTATTTATGCGCAAATGTATAAATACAAATTTTCCATTCTGATTTTACACCTAAAAACACGAAAACTTAAAAATTAAACACACTTTCTACAGGGGTATCATCTTTGAAAAATGCAGTTTCTAAGGGTATCACATCTTGTAAAAGTACACCAACTGAACGTGCTGTAATTACATGCACATACAAATTGCACCAGCACTTTTCTCCGAAGTGAATAGAGTAATTTTCAAAGAATGACACTCATACAACTCTTAGTTACATCTCTGATATTACATTAACGAATTCATTTTATCAAACAACCTCATCTCAAGGTCATGTAAAGTTCTTGTGACAAAGACTTTGCAAATGGACATAATACTTGTATGATATTTATGTACAGAAATATAAATATAAATTTTCCATATCGATTTTATAGTTAAAAGCATGAAAACTTTTAAATTTACTTCAAACATTAAACAAGCATTTTCTGCAGGGGTATCATCTTTGAAAAGAGCAGTAACTTTGCAAATGGGTATCACATCTTGTAAAAGTACACTAAGTGAATGAGCTGAAATTACCTTTGCATCATATTTATGCATGTACAAAAATAAAAATAATACATTTTCGATACAGATTTTACACATGACAGCATGAAATGCATTTTTCATAAAGATTTTACACATGAAAGCATGAAATGCATTTTTCATAGAGATTTTGCACATTAAAACATGAAATGCATTTTTCATACAGATTTTACACATAAAAGCATGAAATGCATTTTTCATACAGATTTCACACATAAAAGAATGAAATGCATTTTTGTTCATGACACTTACCTGACAGATATATATATAGCTGTATTCTCCGAAAGGGACCGACAGAAATTCAAAAACCTATGGCACACGCAGTTGGGCCAGGTGGTTAGTACCCATTCCTGCCACTGGGAGGCGGGTATCAGGAACCATTCCCATTTTCTATTCAGATTTTCTCTGTCGCCGGTATTGTCAACACCTGTTGTCAATACCTCCGCCGTTGGATTTCGGAAACTTTTCCACTGAGTATTCTGATTGTCTTTTGGTTTTTGACTTTGGATTTGTGGATAGGCATACGCTTCTGTGGACTGATTTGATTTTGGTTTTGGCTATTTCTTGAACAAGATGTCTGGTTCTAGTTCTGCTAGTTTCAGGGTGTGTGTTGTGAAGGAGTGTAAGGTGAGGCTACCGAAAGCTTGGCAAAGACCCTCACACAGTATGCATGGGATGTGGGGGCATGTCTGTCTGTTGGATGATCGCTGCAAGGAGTGTGAATCGTTGCCTGTTTCTGATTGGAAGGCTTACGATTCTTACGTACGCAAGTTAGAGCGTGACCGTGTAAGGAGGTCCTCCTCCAGGAGTGTGTCAGTTGGTGGGAGTCAGGGTTTTTATACATGAACTTACCTGTTGTTTACATATAGCTGTAATTCTCGATCTCGACAGAAAATTCAAAACTGGCGGTCCCGCTAATATATGATCAGGTGATACGACTACCCCGCCCTCTACCGGGGTACCTGGATCCATTTCCATCAACAACTAATCATATTTTTCTCTGTCGGGGCGGCGACTAGTCGTCTGCTCCTCTTCAGGAAATTCATCGGTGCTTTTTCGTTTCTTCTTTGGTGAAGTACCCACTTTTGTTGACGGTTCTGGCTTGTTTTTGGCTTTGGTTGAGATTTTTCTAGTTATGTCTGATTCAGGATCTCAAATTAGATATTGCGGGGGTTGTAAAACTCGAATGTCTCGGTCTAACATAGACCCTCACTCTTCTTGCTCTAACTGTAGAGGGAAATTGTGCACGAATCTGGATAGATGTGATGAATGTTGTCTTTGTCTGTGCTTGATTGGCAAAAGTTGGCTAAATATCAGGCAAAATTAAGTAAAGATAGGGCACGTAAGGCTTGGCCAGAAGTTCCTCCCAGAGTAGGAGTAGTATTGCCTCTTGTTCTGTTCCTGTTACCCCTCCTGTTCCTATTCCTGCCCCGGAACCTGTTGTTTCCAACCCACTACCGTGTCAGACCTTCGGGCAGAATTTGATGGTAAGATTTCGGCTCTTTTCTCTGCGATAGAGAAGATTGGCCAGGATGTGAGTGCGATGTCTGAGACATCGAAGTGTTGCAGTGATAGTGTTGTGGAGGAGGTGACTGTTCGTCCCCCTCGCTCTCCTAGGTCGAGGCCTCTGTCCGGCTCCCAGGGCTCAGGGAGAAGACATGCCGAAAGCCGAAGGGAGGCGAGTGGGGTCTGCTCACGAGCAGTTGCTCCCTCTAACAGTCCTGTTGCGTCCCAGGCTGTTGCAGCTCGCTATAGTAAAAGCGATCGGAAGTGTCTTCTTGTGCTTCTGTTTCGTCGAGGAGGAGTTGGAAGCAGTCAGAGAGTCTAGTAGGCCGCTGAAGAGACGCAGAGCTTCCTCTCCAAGTCAAGTTCCTATCAAGAAACTTTCGGCATGTTCTCCTCTTCCGTCTTGTAGCTTTTGGGATAGCCCAGAGATCTCTTCTTCTTCAGGCAGTCCGGATGTACGTTCTACGGATAAAAGCGGCGCCGGATCCTCCTGTTAGCATGCAAGTAGCGGCTTCCTTCCCGTTGGATCCCAAGTCGGCTTTTATGCCTCGGTTCCTGCCCCTTTTCGCAAGAGGACAAATTGGACAAGATTTTGAGACTTTTCGAAGGTTTTAAAGCTCCAGCACTTCAGGTTCCTTCTGCAACTGAGGCTCCGGTCTCTGCTCCCGCTCGCGCGCCTGGCTCCGCTTCGCTCGCACGCCTGGCTCCGCTTCGCTCGCGCCTGGCTCCGCTTCGATCGCGCTCCTGGCGCCACTTCCGCCCGCACCGGCCGCACTCACGACGCTACTTTGGCGCTTGGCGCCTCTCAAAACACGTTTCAAGGCGCACAATGTTTTGCGCTTCTAGCGCTACCGTGGTTTTTGGCGCCTCTTTGGCTCTCGGATCTTCTAAGGCTCCTGACTCCTCTCAAGCTCATGTTTGGATACGCTTGACGCGGGTCGGGCTCTTGGCGCCTCGGTGACGTTCGCGATACTCAAGAGGATAACGCAAGTTTGGCTCCCGAGACGTTTCTATCCGCGGTGCTCCAACTGCTTCAGAGATTCTCTCCCCAGTTTCCGATGTTTCGAAGTAGATGATGTTCCGTCTGCTCCTACGTCCAACTTTAAGCATCTCTTACAACTTTTTGAAGAACATTTTCAAGAAGACTTTGCTCCAGCTTCCCTTCGTCTCCAACTACGCAGGTTGCCAAGGATTTTAAACCTCCTTCCTCTAGATTTCTGAAGCTGGTCCTGTCTGTTCAAGTGAAAAAGAGCTCTCCAAGGCAAGAAGGATGGTTGAGCAAGAAAAGATCTCAGGGTAAAACATCTTTCTGTTTTCCCCCCTCTCAACTGTCTTTTTAAGTCTCGTTCGTGGTATGAGACTGGGGAAGTCTTTTTCCTTGGGAGACTCTGCCTCCTCTCAGGGGATTTCTCCAGCCTTGTGGATTCTGCCCGTCGCTCAGCTTTTCTTCGTCCAAAGTCGGCTTTCGTCTTGAAATTGACCATCTGGTGAAGAGTTCCTATAGGATCTTGGAGATCTTTTCTTTTATTGACTGGTCTATAGGAGCCTTGAGCAGGATAGTGAAAGTCTGTGATCTTCCCCCAAGACTGCTACAGATCTTGATGCTATTTTGGCCTGCCTGGACAAGGCCATCACGGACGGAACGTCAGAAATTGCCTCAGTGACTGCTACCGGCATTTTGAAGAAGAGAGCACATTGGATTTCGTTTGTCGTGAGAGAGTCTCCAGGAACCAGAAATCTGCTCTTCTTTTTGCTCCTTTGTTTAAGGAATCCCTTTTTCCCGCCACGTTAGTTAGGGAAATTTCGGAGGCTCTCTCACGGAAGTCTACTCAAGACCTACTGGCTCATTCTTGAAAAGACCCAGGTTTTCGACTTCTCCAGTAGTACCCAAGCCTTCTTTCCCTGTATCCTCTAGGCCTTCTCGGGTACTCCTTCTCGGCCCTTTTCCGTGCTAGGGAAGAGGAAAATTCTCTTCTCATCCCCAGAAAGCTAGGGGTACCAACCGATGAGTTCAAGGTCCTTCATGCGACGGTCGGAGCCAGACTAAAGTCGTTCTGGCAAGTTTGGGAGGCCAAGGGCAGAACCCTGGGTGATCAACGTTCTGAGAGAAGGCTACACCATTCCCTTCCCAGAGAGTCCTCCTTTAAAGTCTTCGCCAGTAGACTTCAACGTATCATCCAGGGACTCAGAGAAACTTGTGGTGTTGGAGGAGGAAGTTACTTCCCTCCTTCAAAAGGGAGCCATAGAAGCAGTCCTCGAACCTTCATCTCCGGGGTTCTACAACCGTCTGTTTCTGGTTCCAAAATCGTCAGGAGGATGGAGACCAGTCCTCGACATCAAAGCGCCCTGAACAAATTTGTGCTTCAAACACCTTTCAAGATGGAAACCACACAGTCGGTTATAAATTCCCTGAAGGAAGGAGACTGGATGGTGTCCCTCGATCTCCAGGACGCATACTTTCATGTACCTATCCATCCGAGATCAAGGAAATTCCCTACGGTTTGTGTTCAGAGGCAGGGCTTTTCAATTCAGGGCTCTTGGCTTCGGCCTATCAACAGCCCCACAAGTTTTCACAAGGACGATGGCTCCAATTGTGAAATGGCTTCACTTAGAGGGAATTCACATTTCCCTTTACCTCGACGACTGGCTGATCCGGTCTCCGTCAAAAGGCCAATGCATGAAGGACCTACAAAGGACCCTTTCTCTTACCGACAATTGGGACTCATAGTGAATCTTCGAAGTCACAACTCTCTCCATCTCAAGACTTGACTTATTTGGGAGTTCGGATGAACTCAGTTCTTTTTCAGGTTTTCCGGCGTCTCAAAGGATCGAGAAATGCCTGCTGAAAGTGAGATACCTGATGGCAGCCAAGACTTGTTCTGCCAAGGAATGGATGAGCCTTTTAGGCACCCTCTCATCGCTAGAGATGTTCGTCAGTCTGGGAGGCTACACATGAGACCTCTTCAGTTCTTCCTACAGCAGATCTGGAACAGGAAGAAAGACACGGATTCGTTTGTTTTTCCTCTATCCACTCAAGTAAAGCAAGACCTGTCATGGTGGAACGACAGGAGCAAACTAGATCGGGGTTTGTCACTGAGACAGAGGGACCCAGACCTGATGTTGTTCTCCGGACGCTTCAGACGAGGGTTGGGGAGCAACATTGGGGATCTTCAAGTGTCAGGCAATTGGTCTTCATCCCAACGGGACTGGCACATAAATGCGAAAGAGTTGAAGGCAGTACATCTAGCCTTGGAACATTTCGTGCTTCTGGTGGAAAACAAAAGATAGTAGTGCACTCGGACAACTCCACAGCTCTGGCGTGCGTGAAGAAACAAGGAGGCACTCACTCCTTCTCTCTGTTCGAGATCGCAAAGACCTCCTTTTGTGGCGGCAACCAAGAACATAGAGCTAGTAACTCGCTTCATCCCGGGAGCTCTCAACGTAAGAGCGGATATCCGCAGCAGGTCACTTCAGGTCATTCCGACGGAATGGACCCTCCACCAGAAAGTCTGCCAAGGCCTGTGGAAGGTTTGGGAACTCCCATGCTAGACCTGTTGCAACGAGGAAAATCGCAGACTACCTCTCTTTTGCTCTCCTGTTCCAGACCCAGAAGCATTAGCGGTGGATGCCATGCTCCTGGACTGGTCGGGTCTCTTCCTTTATGCATTCCCTCCCTTCAGGATGCTGGGAGAAGTCCTGAAAAAGTTTCGAGCACACAAAGGTGTGTCAATGATCCTTATAGCTCCATGGTGGCCAGGAAGATCATGGTTTCCAGAGCTACTGGAGAAAGTAGTGGATTGGCCAAGGAGGTTGCCATTCAGACCAGACCTTCTGTGCCAGTTGCACAGCAAAAAGTTCCACAGGAACCCGTCAGATCTAAATCTGACAGGGTTCAGACTCTCGAGCGACTCTACAGGAGGAGAGGCTTCTCTAGAAGAGTGGCGCAGGCAATGGCTAGATCAACCAGGCCCTCGTCTACAAAGGTCTATCAAGCGAAGTGGAAGCGCTTCAGGGAGTGGTGCTCCGAGTCTGGAGTGTCTTCCACTTCTACGACTCTAAGCCAGGTGGCGGATTTTCTTTTGTTTCTGCACAAGGAGAAGAAATTGGCTGTCAGCACGATTAAGGGGTATAGGAGTATGCTGGCGGCAGTTTTCAGGAATAGAGGTATAGACCTTTCCTTGGACAAAGATATTGCAGAACTCCTTAAATCCTTTGCTACCACTAAAGGCAAATCTCTTCGTGTACTGCATTGGAATTTGGATGTGGTGCTAAAGTGGCTTACCTCCAAATCTTTTGAGCCTTTGAGTTCCTGCTCCGTTAGGAATCTAACTAAGAAAACTCTCTTTCTCTTGGCACTGGCCTCGGCAAAGAGAGTAAGTGAGATTCATGCTCTGGACAAAAGAGTTGGTTTTTTGTGCGGATAAGGCTGTAGTTTCCTTCACCTTGGGTTTTCTAGCTAAGAACGAAAACCCTAGTAATCCATGGCCAAGGAATTTCCCATTGCTAGCCTATCCTCCTTGGGTGGAAGAGAAACGGAGAGACTTCTCTGTCCGGTCAGAGCATTGAAATTCTATCTGGACAGGACCAGAAGTGTAAGAGGAACTCATGATTTTTATGGTGCTCAACTAAGAACCCCAAGAACCCTCTATCTAAAAATGGGATTGCTTTCCTTTTGAAAGAACTGATTCAGGAGGCACACAAGGAATTAAGGGATGTGGATTTCCCTTAGTTAAAGTGAGGCCTCATGAAATTAGGGCTATTGCAACTTCCTTTAGCCTTCAAGAAGAACATGGCTTTAAAGGACATTCTAAGTTCAACTTATTGGAGATGTTCGTCTGTTTTTGCCTCGCATTATCTGAGACAGATCCAAACCACATATGAAGACTGCAGTACGTTGGGCCCCTTTATTTGCGTCTGACACGGTGATGGGCAAGGAAACCAGAGGCTCTAGATCCTCTCCTTAGTTTCCTTGGGTGCAGAAGTTTTCTTTTTGGTCGACTACTAGAGCCTAAGAAGTTAGATGGCCTAGTAGGTCTAATTTTAATAGGTTGGTGTGAGTTTTTTATGGTTGGGTGATATGATGGTGGATGCTTTGAGTACTGCGCCTGAGCAGGGCATTATATGCTTTGGTTGATTGTGTCGAAGACGGCTGGGCCAACAGACCTTTCTCCATATAGCAACCTGCGTCTGAGCTACTAGGCCCCGCAGTTGCACTAAGGATAGCAGGTTACAGAGGCAGTAACCGAGAAAACAGCTTCCTTAGCAGGTAAGGATCCAAAGTTAAGACGTTTTTTCTTAGCCTGATGATCTCAGGTTTTTCCATTTAACACTTACAGCTGTCCATGCCCACCGCCTCAATGTGGCAATCAGCTATATGTAAACAACAGGTAAGTTCATGTATAAAAATGACATTTTTATAATAAAATAAGATTTTATATCATACTTACCTGTTGTTTACATATAAAACATTCCCACCCGCCTCCCCGCAGGGACAAGGGGACATAGAAAATATGATTAGTTGTTGATGGAAATGGATCCAGGTACCCCGGTAGAGGGCGGGGTAGTCGTATCACCTGACCATATATTAGCGGGACCGCCAGTTTTGAATTTTCTGTCGAGATCGAGAATTACAGCTATATGTAAACAACAGGTAAGTATGATATAAAATCTTATTTTATTATAAAAATGTCATATTAATGTATCTCCTGTTAATCCTACTAATGCTTCATCTTTCCCTGTAGAGTCGCCTTCGAACCCTGTGATTGCGTCTGTGGAAGGTAATGCTCTTGCGCAGATTTTGAGCTCCATTCGTACTTTGGAGTCTAAGGTGTTGGCTATTGAAAATGCAGTGAAGTGCAGTGATCCCCCAGTGTTGTGGAGGGCGTCAGGTCAGCCCTATATTGCCTCTAGGCCTGGACCTCTGCCGAACTCCCAGGACTTAGGGAATGGGCATGTCGAAAGCCGCAAGAGGGTTCTGGGGACCCCCACCGATCTGCCGTCCCTTGGCAGGCCTTGTTGACGTTTCTCAGGCTGCCAGGATCGTGCTCACGCAGACGGGTCCTTAAAGATTGCTTTTCGTCCTCCGAGGCGCCCTCTCCACGCAAGGGGTCGCGTTCTCGGTTGGTCTCGTCCGTTCAAGAGGAGAGCCTTGAGGAGGACGCTTCTTCTCCTCTTTCTCGTGCTTTTGAGTCTTCCCCGACTGGTTGTGCGACTTGCCGCCGCAGAAGAGGACCAGGACTTCTTCTGAGGAGGACGTTTTTGAACGTCCCAGCTGCCCCAAGAAGAGAGCTGTCGTCGCCCTTGGTAGAAGGAGGAGGACGTCTCCTTCCCCCTCTTCTTCTCATAAGAGCAGCCCTTCTCCTGAGAGGGATTCCTCTCCTTCGAAGCGTCTTCTCCAGGATATGCAGTGGCAGTTAGCTTCCCTTCTCGCTGCTAAGGAGAAGGAGCCTCGTTGGCGCCCGCAAGGATTTGGCGCTGCCAGTTAAGAGATCTAAGAGGTCTCCCTCTCCTGCTCTTCGTTCGTCTCTCTCTCCTGCGGGTTTCGTAGTCGTCCTCTTCGTTCTTTTCCGGATCATCGGCTTTCCTTGCCCTTGCGCTCCTCAGACTGCTGTTCCTGACTTCGCTGGCTGATCAGGGCGCCCCTCTTGCAGCTCGGCTTGCCTCTAGTAAGAGTTCGCGCGCCAAGACGCTCTTCTTGACCTCCTCTTGCTTCTCATCGTTTTGACGCTCGGCAGGGCGTTCGGCAGGACGCTTCTCTTCCCTTCCGTCTGACTCTCTGCAGGACTCTCGTCAAGAAGCTCGTCAGGACGCTCGTCAGGACTCTCGTCAGGGACGCTCGGCAGCTTGTGAGGCAGGGCGCTCGTCAGGACGCTTCGGCAGCTTGTGAGGCAGGGGGTCAGGGCGTCATCAGGGACTTTCGGCAGGACGCCGGTCTGATGCGAGTTGCTCCGGACTTTTCTTCTGCTTCTTCCCACGAGAAGAGGTCTCTTGGCCGGTGGACCCAAAGGTCTTTGTCTTCCTCAAGCCCGGAAGACTCTCCTGTCGCTCCGTCGAAGAGGAGGTTTGTCTCAGGAGTCGGACTCTGCAGAGCAGGAGCAGCCCCCTTTGTCGTCTTTCTCCGACTACCAGGTTTTGGCTAATATGCTGAAGGAGCTTTTTCTAGATAAATTTCAGCCTTCTGCTCCTCTTTCCCCCTTCGCAGTTAGCTTCTTGAAGGTGAGGAAATCTTGACTTCCTGCAAATGAAGACTTCTCTTGCTACTAGGAAAGCACTCAAGAAAGTCAACTCTTGGATGGAAGATAGGAAGTCTCAAGGGAAATCTTCCTTCGCTCTACCCCATCTAGATTGTGTGGGAAAGCTGGAATTTGGTATGAGACGGGAGAGGAAATTGGCTCAAGGGTCCTTCTTCCTCTCAAGGTGATTTTGAGTGGAGTCTCGTTGATGCTTGAGGAGGTCTCTCCTTTCTTCAGCGAAAGTGTCATGGACGCTTTCTGAGACTGACCACCATCTGAAAGGCCTTTTCAAGACTATGGAGGTCTTTAACTTTCTGGATTGGTGCTTGGGGGCCTTGGATTTGAGGACTCAGAGTCCAGATTCTATCTCTCTGGGAGCTGTCCAGTGTGCTGTCTTGCATGGACAAGGCCGTCAGAGATGGCGCTGATGAACTGGCTTTGCATTTTGGTACAACCCTCCTGAAGAAGAGGGCTTTTACTGCAATTTTGCAGCAAAGTCAGTTTCTCCTGTTCAGAGGGCTGAATTACTTTTAAGCCCCTCTGTCTAGCCATCTCTTCCCCCAGCCGCTAGTCAAGGATCTCGAGTCCAGCCTTAAGGAGAAGGCTACTCAGGACCTCCTTGCACAGTCTTCCAGACGTCCTAGTGTCCCATCCACGTCATCGCAGGGACTACCCTCTAAGAGACAGAAGCCCTTTCGTGGGAAATCTTCCTCCTCTAGATCCTTTTCTCAAGGAAGAGGCCTCTCCAGAGGCGGAGCCCCTTCTACCCAAAGGGGCAAGAAGTGACTTTCTACACCTCCAGACACCAGTAGGAGCCAGACTTCTCCTGTTTTCGGAAGCCTGGAGAGTAAGAGGGGCGGATTCCTGGTCCCTCAATGTAATCAAGAAAGGTTACAGGATCCCGTTCCTCGAAAACCCCCCCCGTCCTCAACTCCCAGAGATCTGTCGCCCTCTTACCGTCTGGAGAAGCAACAGATCCTTTTAGATCTGCTGGAAGAAATGATCGAGAAGAGAGCCATAGAGCGAGTCCTGGATTTGGAATCTCCAGGTTTCTACAATCGTCTCTTCCTGGTTCCAAAACAGTCAGGGGGGTGGAGACCAGTCCTGGACGTCAGCAGACTGAACAATTTTGTCTTCAAGGAAAAGTTCAAAATGGAGACGCCTCAGTCTGTTATCAATGCGCTGCGACCAGGCGATTGGATGGTCTCTCTGGACCTCCAGGACGCTTATTTTGATGTCCCCATTCATCCTCGGTCGAGAAAGTATTTGAGATTTGTCCTGGGGGAAGAGTGTACCAGTTCAGAGCTCTCTGTTTCGGACTGAGTACAGCTCCTATGGTGTTCACAGTCCTGATGTGGAACGTTGCCCGGTGGCTTCATCTTGCGGGCATAAGGATCTCGCTCTATCTGGACAACTGGCTCATTCGAGCCTCATCGGAAGAAAGGTGTCTGGAGGACTTACATTCAACTTTGGAGCTTTGAAGTCCCTGGGACTTCTTGTGAATTTAGAGAAATCACATGTGATCCCCTCTCAGTCCATTCTTTATCTGGGGATTCAGATGGATTCAGTGGTTTTTCGAGCCTTTCCATCCCAGGAACGTCAGCAGCACTGCTTAGTAAAAGTTTCGGCCTTCCTGGGAAAGAAACATGCTCGGTGAGGGAATGGATGAGTCTGCTGGGGACCATTTCATCACTAGAGAAGTTTGTTTCCCTGGGAGGTTGCATCTCAGACCCTCCAGTTTTTTTCTTGCGGACAACTGGAAGAACAAGGAGGATCTAGAGGAGTCTCTCAGGATCTCTCTCTCTGTCAAGGACCATCTTCGGTGGTGGCTCGATCCGTAAAGTTGGCAGAAGGGGTCTCTCTCTCTTCAGAACCCCGACCTAGTGTTGTTTTCCACAGCGTCCATGTCGGGATGGGGAGCAACACTGTGGGGAGGAAGTGTCAGGCACCTGGAAAGGGGAACAGGTGTCCTGGCACATCAACCTAAAAAGAACTGGAAAGCGATTTTCTTGGCTCTTCAGTTCTTTGAAGATCAAGTTGCAGGCCGTGTGATTCAAGTCAACTCAGACAACACCACGGCCCTGGCGTACCTCAAGAAACAGGGAGGTACTCATTCTCGGTCCCTGTTCTTGATTGCCAAAGAGATCCTGCTGTGGGCACATTCTCGTCAGGTGACAATTCTCACGCAGCGTTTCGTAGTTTGGGGTCGAGAAACGCTCGGACCTTCTCTCAGTCGGCAGCATCAGCTTCTTCCAACAGAGTGGACTCTGAACGTGAAAGTGTGTCAGGAGCTTTGGAAGCTGTGGGGACGTCCCCTGGTGGACATCTTTGCAACTTCAAGGACCACAAGGCTGCCTTTTTACTGCTCTCCCGTGCTCGACCCGGGGGCCCTAGCAGTAGATGCCTTTCTATGGGACTGGAAGGGTCTAGACCTGTATGCCTTTCCCCCATTCAAGATTCTGGGGGAAGTCATCAGGAAGTTTGTAGCTTCAGAAGGGGCGAGAATGACATTAATCGCCCCTTTTGGCCTTCAGCGGAGTGGTTCACAGAGGTCATGACTCTCTTGGTGGATTTTCCAAGAACGCTTCCATGAGAACAGATCTTCTCAAACAACCCCACTTCGAGAGGTACCACAAAAACCTTCCCGCTCTGAGTCTGACTGCATTCAGACTATCGAGAAGTTGCTCAGAGCGAGAGGGTTTTCTAAACCAGTGGCTAAGGCGATCGCCAACGCCAGGAGAGCCTCCTCCAGCGCAGTGTACCAGTCAAAGTGGGTCATTTTTAGGAGAAGTGGTGCAAACTTAAGGGAATTTCCTCTACCACAACCTCTGTGTCCCAGATAGCAGACTTCCTTTTTATTTGAGGAATGATTTAAAGCTGGCAGTCCCTACCATCAAAGGCTATAGAAGTATGCTGTCAACGGTCTTTAGGCATAGAGGCCTTGACTTATCGGACAACAAAGACCTTCATGATCTTCTAAGGTCTTTTGAGACGTCTCTAAGGTAGCCTCCCTAAGTTACCTTCGTGGAATTTAGAAGTGGTTCTTAAATTCCTGATGTCCAGAGATTTGAACCTTTGCATTTGCTTCCTTCAGAGATGTAACCAAGAAAGCTATTTTCCTAACTGCTCTGGCGGCTGAAGAGAGTTAGTGAACTTCAAGCGATCAGCAAGATTATAGGTTTTAGAGGCCCTGATGCAGTCTGTTCTCTGAGCCCTATGTTTCTTGCCAAGAATGAAAACCCGTCTTCCCCTTGGCCCAGGTCCTTGAAATTAAGGGCTTGACGGACATCACTGGACAAGAACCGGAGAGAACCCTGTGCCCTGTCAGGGCTCTGAAATTTTACTTACAGGGGACCCAGGATTGTAGAGGTCCTTCTAACAATCTTTTGGTGCTCGGTTAAGAGGCCTGATATACCTCTCTCGAAGAATGCCCTGGTGTTCTTTTTGAAGAAGCACCATCATAGGCGCCCATTCAGTGTGCTAGACGAGGATTTGAGATCTTTGAAGGTCAAGGCTCACGAAGTGAGAGCCATTGCTACCTCAGTGGCTTTCCAGAAAAACCAGTCTCTCAATGACATTCTGGGTGCCATTTTTTGGCGTAAGCAATTCTGTCTTCGCTTCTCATTATCTCACAGAAGTAAAGACGTCCTATGAGAATTGCTGTGCGCTGGGGCCTTACGTTTCCGCAAATACGATCTTGGGGGCAGAAATCGACTCTCATCCTCTCCTTTAATTTTGTTTGTGTGTTTTTTTAAATATATTAGATGTGTTGTTTTTATGGTTGTTGGGTCTCCACCAGTGGTGGTCGTCCCAGTCCTTAGTTTATGTTTCTTTTTAACGTAACTAGGCTTGGTCAGGTGGTTGTTTCGTTTGTCGCTTGCCCTCACAGTAAGGTCATATGGTCTAGTCACATTGTGGTCTCGCCCCGTTGACAGATCATCTAGATTTCACCAGCTTTATAGGTTCTACCGCTGGAGTCTCTAGTAAAGCAGAAGCAGACTTGGGTGACAGTAATCACGAAGTCAGCAATGCTAACAGGTAAGGAACCAAGGCGTCAATTGCCTACATATGTTTGTTTCCTAAATCCTATTCTGTCTCTTCCCACTTCCAATGGTGGATTCAGCTATATATATATCTGTCAGGTAAGTGTCATGAACAAAATGATATTTTTATGATAAAATAAAGTTTGTTCATACTTACCTGGCAGATATATATAATCATAGTACCCACCCTCCTCCCCTCAGGAGACAGTAGTTCTAGATTCTAGAAAATCTGAATAGAAGATGGGAATGGTTCCTGATACCCGCCTCCCAGCGGCGGGAATGGGTACTAACCACCTGGCCCAACTGCGTGTGCCGTAAGTTTTTGAATTTCTGTCGGTCCCTTTCGGAGAATACAGCTATATATATATCTGCCAGGTAAGTATGAACAAACTTTATTTTATCATAAAAATATAATTTTCATACAGATTTTACACATAAAAGCATGAAAACTTGTAAATTACTTCAAAAATTAAACACCCACTTCTGCAGGGTTTTCTGAGAATTTCGTGTGTCTGTGAAAAAAATCGCATATGCCCATTAGTTAGGTTCCAGTGAAAAGTTCATGTGTGTGTGAATTCGCAAAAGGTTGAAATTGCAAGATCGGTTATTACTGTATATATATATATATATATATATATATATATATATATATATATATATATATATATATATATATTGAATTATTACACTGATCTATTATCATTGTCATATGTGTAAAAGAAACTATTGTCCCAACATCTTTTATTGTTAAATCGATGTAAACAACTTGCTCTCTCTCTCTCTCTCTCTCTCTCTCTCTCTCTCTCTCTCTCTCTCTCTCTCTCTCTCTCTCTCTCTCTCTCTCTCTCTCTCTCAAGCCAAAGGATACTCGTAGAATGTGAGAGATGGATAGATAGGTAGAAGGGAGCTATTGGTTTGGTTGGAAGGGTTAGAAGTAGCAGTCGCACAGCAGCAGGGTATGTTACCTCAGTGCTGATTGGCTTGTAGGCTTCTAGCAGAGACACTATTGGCCAGAAAGATTAGAAGAGCCAATCACACAACAGGATGTCGGTTCTGCTAGTTGCTGATTAGCTTGTAGCTCTGATACTTTGTGAGGGAGTTTACTCTCCAATTTTATTATGATTGATTTTAGTTTTAACTTTGTTCATGACACTTACCTGCCAGATATATATATAGCTGTATTTCTCCGAAATCCGACAGAATTTCAAAACTCGCGGCACAAAGCAGTGTGGCCAGGTGGTTAGTACTCATTCCCGCCGCTGGGAGGCGGAATCGGGAACCATTCCCATTTTCTATTCAGATTTTCTCTGTCGCTGGTACTGTTAACATCTGTTACAGTACCTCCGCCTCTGGATTTCGTTAACTTGCTTATTCCCACTTAAGTATTCTCTTGACTTTTGGTTTTGATTCTTGGACTGTGGATTGGCACACGCTTTTTCTGGATTGTTGTGGATTTTGCTTATGACCTCTCTTTTAACTATGTCTGGTTCTAGTTCTGCTAGTTTCCGTGTATGTTGTATGAGTGATTGTAAGGTGAGGCTACCAGAAAGCTTGGTAGACCCTCACTCTGTTTGTTTGAGGTGTAGGGGGCATGTTTGTCTTATAGATGATCGATGTAAGGAGTGTGAACCTTTATCGGATCGAGCTGGAAGTCTTATGATTCGTATGTTCGCAAGTTGGAGCGTGACAGGGTTAGGAGGTCTTCCTCCAGGAGTGTGTGCAAGAGTCAGGTTATTTCCTCTCCTGATATTCCCAACGTAGTTGATGTTGCACCTGTCCCTGTGGTTTTTGCCTTGGGCCCTGATATTGTGTCTGTGGAGGGTTTGGCCCTGGCGCAGATCATGAGTTCCATCCGTGTGGAGTCTCGAGAACAAAGTGACTTCTCTCCAAAGTGCTGTGAAGTGTAGTGCTCCCCCAGTGTTGTGGAGGGGGCGTCAGATCAGCCCCATAATGCTTCTAGGCCTGGACCGCTGTCAGACTCCCAGGACTCAGGAGAAGGCATGTCGAAAGCCGCAAGAAGGTTCACTGGGCTTCCCACCGATCTGGCGTCCCTTCGGCAGTTCCTGTTGTCGCTTCCCAGGCTGCCAGAGATCGTGCTTCGGCGCGCATTCTCAAGGACTGCTTTTCGTCCTCCGAGGCGTCCTCCCCGCGCAAGGGGTGGAATTCTCGTAAGGACTCTCGTCCTCTCAAGAGGAGCTGTGTTCAAGAGGACGCTGCTCGTCAGTCTTCTTCGTCGGCTAGCTATTTTGATGCCTTTTCCGCAGAAGAAGTCAGGATTTCGTCTGATGAGGATGTTTTGGAGCGCCCCAGCCGCTCTAAGGAGAGAACCTTTCTTGCTCCTGTGAGGAAGAAGAAGGCGTCCCCTCGCCCATCGTCTTCCCATAGGATTGTCTCTCCTCCCAGACAGGATTCTTCTCCTGCTAAGAAGATTTTGTTGGAGATGCAGCGACAGTTGTCTTCTCTTATTGCCGAGAAGGACTCTGCTCCTCGTCGCGCGCAAGGACTTGACTTTGCCTGTCAAGAGATCAAGGAAGTCTCCTTCTCCTGCTCCGCTTTTCGTCGTCTCCTTCTCCTGTTTCGTCGCCTTGTCGCCCTGTTAGCTCTCTTGCTCCTCGTCGTGGACGTTCGTCAACAGGACGCCTGCGAAGCTTCTTCCCGTGGCGCCGCCGCCGCTCTTCAGGACGCTTCTGTTCAGGGCGCTCGGCGGACGCTCTTCCGGTTTTGGGCGTGGTGGACGCCTGTGACGACGCTCTTCAGGACGCTCTCCAAGACGCTCCGCTGGGCGTTCCTTGAGTTGCTCTTCAGGGGCGTTCCGGAGCATTCTGTTTCTTCTGAGAAAAAAGATCCCTTCTTCGATTGGACCTCAAGGCCTTCGTTCCCCTAAAGTGTTGGGTGACTCGTTTGCTTCTCCGGCTGTGGCGGGAGAGGTTTCTGGAGTCGGACTCGGATCCTGCTGAAGTCGAGCCCCGTCTGCTTCCTCTTCTTCCGACTACCAAGTTTTGACCAGCTTGCTTAAGGACTTGTTCGGGGACAAGTTTAAACCTTCGGCTCCTCTTTCTCCTCCTTCTCAGTTAGCTTCTTCCAAAGCTAGGAGAGCTCCTGGTTTTTTGAAGATGACTTCTTCTTTGGCGACCAAGAGGGCTTTCAAGAAAGTCAACATGTGGATGGAGGAAGGAAGTCCCATGGCAAGACCTCTTTCGCTGTGCCTCCCGTCTAAGCTTTCAGGCAAGGCTGGTATGTGGTATGAGACAGGAGAAGATCTCAGCCCTAGAGTTCCTTCCTCTTCTCAAGGGGATTTTACCAGTCTTGTCGACGCCTCCCAGGAGGTCTCATCTGCCTACTGCTAAGGTTTCTTGGACCTTGTCAGAGATGACCACCATCTCAAAGGTCTCTTCCGCACCATGGAGGTGTTTAATTTTTGGACTGGTGCTTGGGAGCCTTGGATCTTAAGCTTCAAGCCTCGGACTCTATTACTCTGGGGAGCTCTCCAGTGTCCTTAACTGTATGGACAAGGCAGTCAGGGATGGATCTGAAGAGCTGGCGTCTCACTTTTGGTACGGGCCTCTTAAAGAAGAGGGCCTTGTTTTGTGACTTCACTGCTAAAGTCTGTCTCTCCTTCGCAAAGGGCAGAATTATTGTTTGCCCCTTGTCCAACCATCTGTTTCCCCAGTCCTTGATTCAAGGACATTTCTGCGCCAGTCTTAAGGAGAAGGCCACTCAAGACCTGTTGGCTCATTCTTCTCAGACGTCCTCCAGCTCCTTCTTCTTCTTCGTCTGCTTCAGTTTTGTCATCCAGGAAGAAGAAGCCCTTTCGTGGAGGAACTTCTTCCTCTAGATCGTCTCCCGAGGAAGAGGTTTTACCAGAGGGAGAGCCCCCTCTAAACCTAGGGGAAAAAAGTGACTTCTTTCACCTCCAGACACCTGTAGGAGCCAGGCTTTTTCTGTTTTGCGGAAGCCTGGAGAACAAGAGGGGCGGACTCATGGTCTCTAACTGTCTTAGAGAAAGGTTACAAGATCCCCTTTCTCATGTTTCCCACCCCCTTTGCACGTCGCCCAGGGATCTGTCGCCCTCTTACCACCAAGAGAAGCAACAGATTCTTTTGGACCTCCTGGAGCAGTTGTTAGAAAAAGAGCCGTGGAACAAGTTCTGAAGTTGGATTCTCCAGGGGTTCTACAACAGGCTTTTCTTAGTCCCAAAACAGTCAGGAGAGTGGAGACCAGTCCTAGATGTAAGCGTCTTGAACAATTTTATTTCAAAGGACAGATTCAAGATGGAAACGCCTCAGTCGGTTCTCAGGGGCCTTAAGACCAGGGGACTGGATGGTCTCTCTGGACTTACAAGATGCATACTTCCATGTTCCCATTCATCCTCAATCAAGGAAGTACCTGAGATTTGTGCTGGGGGACGAGTCTTCCAGTTCAGAGCTCTCTGCTTTGGTTTGTGCACAGCTCCCATGATCTTCACGGTGATCATGAAAAACGTTGCGAGGTGGCTTCACCTGGCGGGTGTTCAGGGTGTCATTCTACCTGGACGACTGGCTCATCCGAGCCTCTTCTCAAAGAGAAGTGTCTGGAGGACCTGACTTTCACACTGAATTTTGAAGTCCCTGGGACTTCTTGTGAACCAAGAAAAGTCCCATCTGATCCCCACTCAGTCCATCGTCTATCTGGGGATTCAGATGGATTCAGTGGCTTTTCGAGCTTTTCCATCCCAGGAACGTCAGCGGCTTTGCTTAAGCAAAGTTTCGTCCTTTCTAGGGAAAGAAACATGCTCGGTGAGGGAATGGATGAGTTTGCTGGGGACCATTTCCTCGCTGGAGAAGTTTGTTTCCCTGGGAAGGCTCCATCTCAGACCTCTCCAGTTTTTTCTTGGCGGAGAACTGGAGGGACAAGGAGAATCTGGAAGAGATTTTGAAGATCTCCTTCTGTCAAGGATCATCTGAAGTGGTGGTTCGACCCCTGTGAAGCTTGCAGAAGGGGTTTCTCTTCGCCTTCAGAGCCCCGACCTAGTGTTGTTTTCCGGACGCGTCCAGGGAAGGATGGGGAGCAACACTAGGAGGGGGGGAAGTGTCAGGCACCTGGAGAGGGGAACAGGTGTCCTGGCACATAAACCTCAAAGGAATTGGGTGCTATCTTTCTGGCTCTTCAATTCTTTGAAGCCCAAGTGGCAGGCAGAATTGTCCAGGTCAATTCGGACAATACCACAGCTCTGGCGTACCTCAAAAACAGGGGGTACTCATCCTCGTTCCCTGTTTATCCTTGCCAAGGAGATCCTGCTCTGGACTCATGCTCAAGAAGGGTCACTATTCTCACGAGGTTCATTGCGGGAGTGGAGAATATTCGAGCAGACCTTCTCAGTCGGCAAAATCAGCTGCTACCGACAGAGTGGACTCTTCACAAGGAGGTATGTTTAGAGTTGTGGAGAATTTGGGGACGTCCTCTAGTGGACCTCTTTGCCACGTCCAGGACCACAAGACTTCCCTTTATTGCTCTCCTGTCCTAGACCCAGGAGCGTTAGCATAGACGCCCTCCTCTGGGACTGGAAAGGACTCGACCTTTACGCTTTCCTCCCTTCAAGATCCTGGGAGAAGTGATCAGGAAGTTTGCAACGTCAGAAGGAGCAAGGATGACTTTAATAGCCCCCTTCTGGCCAGCAGCGGATTGGTTTCCAGAGACCCTGTCCTTCCTAGTGGATTTTCCAAGAACGCTTCCATTGAGGGTGGATCTTCTCAAACAGCCGCATTTCAAGAGGTTCCACAAAAACCTCCCGCTCTGAGTCTGACTGCGTTCAGACTATCTCAAAGTTGGCCAGAGCAAGAGGTTTTTCGAGATCTGTGGCAAAGGCCATCGCCAATGCCAGGAGACCTTCTTCCAATGCGGTCTACCAGTACAAGTGGGTCTGTTTTTAGAAGATGGTGCAGGAGTAAAGGAGTTTCCTCTACCACGACCTCTGTACCACAAATAGCTGACTTCCTTTTTTATCTGAGGCAAAAGAATAAACTGGCAGTCTCGACGATTAAGGGCTATAGAAGTATGTTATCGGCAGTTTTTAGACACAGAGGCCTGAACTTGTGCGACAACAAGGATCTTCACGATCTATTAAGATCCTTTGAGACTGTCAAAATTCCTCAACTCAGGACACCTTCTTGGAATCTGGATGTTGTCCTGAAGTTTCTTATGTCTAGTAATTTTGAACCTCTGTCTTCTGCTTCCCTCAAGAACGTGACTAAGAAAGCTGTCTTCCTAACTGCTCTGGCGACAGCTAAGAGGATTAGTGAAGTGCAGGCTATTAGCAAACATATTGGCTTTAGGGGTCCCTAATGCTGTATGCTCCCTAAATCCTTTGTTCTTAGCTAAGAATGAAAATCCTTCAAACCCTTGGCCCAAATCTTTTGAAATCAAAGGTTTGACGGAAATCACTGGCAAGAAGTCAGAAAGAGTCTTGTGTCCTGTCAGGGCTCTTAAGTTCTACTTAGCCAAGACCAAGAATACTAGAGGCTCATCGGACAATCTGTGGTGTTCGGTGAAGAGACCTGATCTTCCCATGTCCAAGAATGCCTTAGCATTCTTTTTAAGAAGTGTTATTCAGAGAGGCTCATTCCTCCTGCTTAGAAGGTGACATGAGACTTCTGAAAGTAAAGGCTCATGAAGTTAGAGCTATTGCGACTTCAGTGGCTTTTTCAAAAGAATATGTCTCTCAGTGATATTCTTGGTGCCACCTTCTGGAGAAGTAATTCAGTGTTCGCTTCGCATTACTTGCGACAGATGTGAAGACGACATTTGAAGACTGCTCTTCGCTGGGACCATACGTTTCCGCAGACACTATGTTGGGAGAAGAAGGCAATACTCATCCTATCCTTTAGGGGTTAGGTAGTATTTTTAATCTTGTTGTTGTCTATTTTGGTTGTTGGGTGGCCATTGAGGTGGACATCCCAATTTTTAGTTTATGTTAGGTTCTTTTACCTTAGATAGGCTTGGTCAGGTGGTTGGTCGTTGCTCCTTTTCCCTCTCTGTATGGTAACATGATCTAGTCCTATTGTGGTCACGCCCCTTGGACAGGTCATCTGGATCTCTCCAGCTTTATAGGTCCCTACCTTGCTGGAGACTCTGGATAAAGCAGAAGCAGGCTTGGGTGACAGATAAACTCGAAGTCAGCTATGCTAACAGGTAAGGAACCAAGGCGTCATTCGCCTACATTTATTTGTTTCCTAAATCCTATTCTGTCTCTTCCCACCTCCCAATGGTGGGATTCAGCTATATATATATCTGGCAGGTAAGTGTCATGAACAAAATGATATTTTAATGATAAAATAAAGGTTTGTTCATACTTACCTGGCAGATATATATAATTTTAGTGCCCACCCACCCGCCCCCTCTTGAGACAGTGGCACTAGAAAATCTGAATAGAAAATGGGAATGGTTCCCGATTCCCGCCTCCCAGAGGCGGGAATGAGTACTAACCACCTGGCCACACTGCGTGTGCCATCTTGAGTTTTGAAATTCTGTCGGATTTCGGAGAAATACAGCTATATATATATCTGCCAGGTAAGTATGAACAAACCTTATTTTATCATTAAAATATCATTTTACAGACTGCATATTCTTATAACCTAGTTTTGAGAATTAATCTTTATTTACCTTTTGTAATACTATCACTAGTGTCATGTGAATTTTTAGTGTTGTGCATATGTATTAAATATTTTTAATGTCTCTCTCTCAGATCTTTTCTCATCATTTCTCTTTTCTCTCTCTCTCTCTCTCTCTCTCTCTCTCTCTCTCTCTACTCTCTCTAGGGGTCTTATTACAATGCAGCTTGTGAGCCACATATTTGGTTGGTAATTTTATAAGATGAATTTGAAATTATATTGAAGTGTTTTAGGGTAATAGTTTAAGGTATGATTTTGTTTGAACTATTAAAATGAGTAGTTAAAAGTATTTTACTTTAAGGTATATTGTACTTAGTTAATATCTCTCTCTCTCTCTCTCTCTCTCTCTCTCTCTCTCTCTCTCTCTCTCTCTCTCTCTCTCTCTCTCCTTGACGACAGCTATTAGTTGGAAGGGTTGGAAGGAGCCAGTCACATAGCAGGGTACTGGCTTTCCTTGATGCTGATTGACTTGAAATAGGCAGTTACATATAAGCGTTTTTAGGGCGGGCGGGTTTTCCAATGTATCGCGGATTTTCAGTGTTTGCTGGTGGTTGTGGTCCCTAACCCCCGCGAATACGGGGTATCAACTGTTCATATAAACCGCTCAGTCACCTTAGCACTCTTGAAGAGGAAATCGCTGGGTTAGGTGCTGTTTAGAGAAGGACAGACTGTATTTGGTTTCTCTCTTTTTTGAGGATGATCCTCATTTATTATCGTATGTCACACCTTGACATGAGTGTAATGAACAGTTTAATCTGACTTCTTTTTTTCAGGTGTTGTGGAGTGTCTTTTGAATTTAATGATTGCTCTTAGGCTTGAGGGGCTAGCCAGTAACTGCTCGAACTGTGCCCGGTACAACTTACTGGCCACAGTGTCTGCTAGCTGTAGGGCTGCTCACACTCCCTTGGTAAGCCCTATTGGGAATGAGTTCCCAGGTACTGCCATATACATCATCTCTGAGTAATACTCTGCTGTACACTGTTTAGTAATGCTCTCCTGTACACTATTGTTGAAGGTATGCTTAGCAAATTAAAGAAGAGGAGGAGGAAGTGGTCATTGTTGTCTTCATTTTCGTCTTTGTCATTGAGTGCTGTCCCCTCCTCCCCTTCTTCTTCCAAAGCAGGCAAGCAGATTAAGAGGAAGTTGCCTTGTGCTCCTGTTGCCTTGTGCACTTGTGCAACTGCTACCCAGGGCTCTCCGGAACCCCAGTGTATTGGTACAGACCCTGGTAGCCCGCCTGCCTGGTCTACCGGTACCAGGCCTGGTCTCTCTAGAGATGCCATGGTACCTCTGCTCCTGTTGTTGAGTGCACACTTGCAACTGCTACCTGGTGTACCAATACATTACCCAGGCCTTCAGTACCAGCCCTGGTCTTTCACTAGCAGTACTGCTGCTCCCATTGCCAAGCGCATGGGTGTAACCTCTACTTGGGGTTCTTTGGACCCCCAGTGTACTTGTACTGGCCCTGGTAGGCCGCCTACCCAGGCCTTCAGTACCAGCCCTGGTCTCTTGCCAGTGGTACTGCTGCTCCCGTTGCCGAGCGCTTGGGAGCAACCACTACCTGGGGTTCCTCGGACCCCTGGTGTACTGGTACCGGACCCCTACATGAGCTACCGGTACCATCCCTGACCTCTCTCTCACTAGCGGTGCTATTGTTTTACTGATCCCACATTCGTGTGAGTCGGACCCCTTTCCCCGACCTGGGCAGACAGCTTAATCGCAGGTTGATGATCGCCCATGGCCTCGCTTACCTGCTGGGACTTCGATCTTTGGCAGGCGGGGCAAGGGTGTTCCCTACTCCTCAGAATTTTTTCCAGAAGGGAGCCAGACAGGTTTGGGGCTTGGGACCAGGAACTTTCTCATTCCCATTCCGACCTGTGACACAGAGGCCAACATTCCTGGACAGGACAGGATGTACACCGTATGATTAAGAGATAGCCAGGGGCTCTGGTGAGTGTTTCTCGTCTAAGGAGTTACAGAGGGTTTTTCTTGATGCACAGTGAAGGTGATGTCTAGATGCCTACGAAAATCCTCAGCAGCTGTGCACCAGGGGAATAGGCCGTCTTCTGTAGTTGCTGTTGTTGACGGGATATCTCTCCAGTCAAAGCTCCTCTTCAGCAGATAGCGGACTTTCTTGTCATTCTTTGCTAAGAGAAGCTTCTCTCAGTTTCGGTAGTTAACGACCTTGTTTGAAAGTTAAATGGCCATTCCAGCTCGCGTTCGCACTTCGCATACTAAATTCTGTGTAAAGAACTCAGGTTTGTATGTCAGGGAAAATACAGATAACTTTAATAATTTTGCTATTTTCAAAAGTAACTTGTATTTTTCCCAACATACAAACCTGAAGTTCTTCACATTAACAGCCTACCTTAACCACCTCCCACTCTGGTATTGGGCTGGATGGAAAGGTTGAGTGCATTCCGACAGGCAGGGCTTACCCCTGCCTTACCTGTCGATAGTTAACAACTTTGTCTGAAAGTTAAATGGCTGTTCCAGCTTGTGCTGACAAGCTAAATCCAACGTAAAATTTCCAGGTTTGCATATTAGGAAAAATACAAATACTTTAAACATTTTGAAGGTCAATTGTGCACTTTGTACTGTAGTGTATTACTGGAAAGGAAAAGATGAAGTGACAAAATATGTAGCATAAAAGGGGAGTGGAAATATATCACTCATAGATGTGAATAAGGTTGAGGGTAAATTGTAGTGTGTGTTACTCTGACAGTGTTTCAAATTTTTTTTCCAGTTTTCCAGTGACCAAGTTAAGTTATACTGTGTGTGTTAAAGTTATACCTTTTTTTCTTGGTTACAGTGAAGTGTTTAAAGCACGAGACAAGAGAACAGGGAGAGTTGTGGCTCTCAAGAAAATTCTCATGGAGAATGAGAAGGAAGGGGTAAGTGTGAAGCAAATGAAATTTATTTTATGTTGCTAACTTGTTCTAAGGTGCAAGTTGTTGTATTGATAACTTAAATTAACTTTCTTAGTGCTGTGTTACACAAATAACCCGTATTATAGTATACGTAGCAATAATGGGCCCCTCTTTGCTGTCACCAGATTTTTTTTTTTTTTTACTGTACCTACGTTCATATTCTCTTACATCTTACTTTCCACCCTCTCCTAACAATTGACTCATATTGCAACTGTTTGGTTTTCCTCCTGTTGCTTTTTTCAAACCCTTTTACTGTCAATTTCCATTTCACTGCTGAATGACCTTATAGGTCTCAGCTCTTGACCTTTGGCCTAAGTTCTATACAGTATTCTATTCTATTCGACCAGATTATGCTAAGATACTTATGCAAATTACTAGAGAAAATGGTAAATGCTCGACTAACATGGCATATTTGAGAAAATAAAATTTTGACTCACACTCAGTTTGGGGTCACAATGTAACAGATCTACACTGGATTCTCTGTCTAACTTGAAAGAACACATATGAAGAGGATTTGAACGAAAACAAATTACTGTAGCCGTCTTTTTTGACATTGAAAAGGCATATGATACTACATGGAGATATGCAATATTGTACTAAAAACGTTACATAAAAACAGCATCCGTGGACATTTACCTAGGTTTATCCAAAACTTTCTGACAAATTGCACTTTTCAAGTGAGAATTGATGATGTATTGTCAAGTACATTTCCACTCGAAAATGGTGTTCCACAAGGAAGCGTCCTTAGTGGCACACTGTTTACTTTAGCAATAAATGATATCAGTAATAATCTACCTATCGGAATGAAAAGAAACTTGTATATGGCTGATTTTGCCATATATTATTCAGCGTCTTGCATAAAACATGCAGAGCGAATCATAAATAAAACTATAATGAAAATAGATGAATGGGTCTCATCTGTAGGCTTTAAATTTTCTATACAAAAGACTAAAGCAGTAATGTTTTATAAAAATAGAAAGGGGAAAAAAGGTGAAGAAATAGATTTAAAAATCAGAAATCATTCCATACCAATTGGCCAAACAGCAAAATTTTTGGGGTTAGTATTTAATACTTGCTCGAACTGGAAAGCCTACATAACATACATCAGATCAAAATGTAAAGGAGCATTAAACCCAATTAAAAAACTATCGAACACTACTTGGGAAGCTGATAGACATATCCTTACTGTACGGTATAAAGCAACAGTGCTGTCCATCATTGATTATAGAAGCGAAATATATGGCTTGGCATTAGACGCAATGCTGAAAACTTTAGACCCACTGCATAATGAAGGCCTTAGAATTTGTTCAGGATCTTTTAGATCATCACCAAAGTCATCTTTACAAGTTGAATGTGGTGAACTACCCCTCTCTCTCTCCATAGAGAGCTAGTAACAGTGAAGAGTGCTGAGGATTCAAACAAATGATGTGTTTATAAACAATCATCCACATCCTTTCCCAATTAGAGCTAGAAGATTGTTTGAGTTGCTAAATATAAATACAGTATACAATTACCTTTAACAGTAAAATTACCCCCTCCTTGGACAATGAATGAAATGAGAATTTGTACACACTTAAAATATTTATCAAAAAGTTATTCTTATACCCCAGAACACCATAGACAACATACAGCAGAACATATAATCCGAAAAGGTCCACATCACTCAATATACACTGATGGATCTAAGTCACAATACGGAGTGGGATATGCTGCAGCATCCCAAGACAAAACATATCAGTTCTCTCTACCAGATAATGCCTCAGTATTTACAGCTGAGTTATGTGCATTGGCATGAGCCATAAAAATAATCAAAGGAACCTCATTTAATAATTTCGTGTTTGTTCATGAGACTTACCTGTCAGATATATATATAGCTGTAATCTCCGAAGTCCGACAGAATTTCAAATTCGCGGCACACATGAGTGGCCGATTAGGTGGTTAGTACACATTCCGCCGCTGGGAGGCGGGCATCAGGAACCATTCCCATTTTCTATTCAGATTTTCTCTGTTGCCGGACTGTCAACACCTGTTGTCAGTTCCCCGCCATTTGATTTCGAAATTTGTTGTCACTTAAGTATTTTGGTTGTTTTTGGTTTCGACTTGGATCTGTGACTTGGCATACGCTTTTCTGGACCGTTTTTGATTTTGCTTTTGACTTTTCTTTAAATAAGATGTCTTCCTCTAGCTATCGTGTCTGTAGCTTGGGTGATTGTAAGGTGAGGCTATCGAAGGCTTCTGTAGATCCTCACACTTTGTGTTTTAAATGCAGGGGTATGGAATGTTCTATGGATAATCGTTGTAATGAATGTGAGGGATTATCTGAGGGGAGTGGAAGAAGTATGAATCCTATATGCGAAAAATTGGAGCGTGATAGGTTGAGGAGGTCTTCCTCCAGGAGTGCTTCTGTAGACGGACAGTCAGGGATTTCTCATGTTAGTAACCCTGTAGGTTTTAGTCCTAACCCTGTAGTGTTGCCTTTGGGCCCGGAAGTTGTTGCTACAGAGAATAATACCTTGGCTCTCGTTTTGAGTCAATTCGCGCTCTTGAAAACAAAGTGAATGCCCTGCAAGCGCAAAGTGTTGTTTGTGTTAATCCCCCTAGTGTTGTGGGGGGCGTCAGATCGCCCTATAATGCTTCTAGGCCTGGACCTCTGCCGAACTCCCAGGATACAGGGGAGGGGGCATGTCGAAAGCCGCATGAAGGTTACGGGGACTTCCCACCGATCTGGCGTCCCTTCGGCAGGTCCTGATGACCCTACCCAGGCTGCCAGGATCGTGCACTGGCACATATCCATAAGGATTGCTTTCGTCCTCCGACACGTCCTCCCCCTTGCACGGGTTGGAGCTCGGTTGGACTCTCGCCCTCTTAAGAGAAGCTTGAGAGGAGAGGACGCTTCACGTCCTCTTCCTCTAGACGTTTTGTGCTCTTCCCTGAAAGTTTCGGGATGTTCCTCATCGGAAGAAGTTTTGTTGTGCAACGGATGATGACGCTGCTCGACCCCCCCAGTCGCTAAGGCAAGGGCTGTTGCTTATTCACCATGTGAGAAAGAAGAAGACATCCCATCTCCCCTCTCCTTCTCGCAGGTTCAGCCCTTCTCCCGAGAGAGCTGTTTCTCCAACACGTCAGATTTTGTTGGGCTTGCAACAGCAGCTGGATACTCTCATGGACCGTAGAAAGGACAGGCCTCGTTGTAAGGATCTGCATCTGCCTGTTAAGAAGTCCAGGCCTTCTCCTTCGTCTCCTGCTTCGTCGTCTTCGTCTGCTAGATCGCATGAAGCTTCTCGTCTTTCACCTAAAGAAGGTATAAAGAAGCTTCCTTCTCGTCTTCCCTGATTTGAAGAGTTGGGCGTTTTCGATGTCACGCGCCAGGAGCGAGTGTCTAGCGCGCGCGCTCCTCACGCGCTCACGCTCGCGCGCCTCGCCTTGAGTCTCGGCGCTCCCCAACCAGGATGCTTCTTCGCGCTCTCACAACGTGAAGCTCTTTCCGTATCCAGCCTTGGAGCTGCGCGCGCGCTCCCGCCAGGACGCTCCTCGCTCGCCTCCGCGTTATATCTTCACACCCTTCTTTCGTTGACACCACGCCTGCAATTTTTCTTGATGCTCAACTTCCCGTTTCGACTTCTGTCGTTCTTCAGGATTTAGCCACGACTTCTTCTAAATCGACAGGTCCCGCTGGCGTATCGGGCTAGTCGGGTCTCCTTCCTCTCGCTCTCTTGACCCTCCAGCGGAGGAAGAAGAACCCCTTCCGTCAGAGCCTTCGGACGAAGAGAAACAAGCTTCTTCTTCTACTGATTATCAAACTCTGACTGTTTTGTTTAAGGATCTTTTTCCTGATACTTTTCAAGCTTCAGCTCCTCGCTCTCCCCCTTCACAGTTGGCTTCGTCTCAAGCGAGAAGAACTCCTGGTTTTCTTAAGATGAAGAAGTCCTTCTCTACCAAGAGGGCATTCAAGAAGGTTCAGGACTGGATGACTACGAGAAAAAACCAAGGAAAGTCTTCTTTGCTTTGCCTCCTTCACGTTTGTCGGGCAAAGCAGGCATGTGGTATGAGACAGGTGAAGATATTGGCTTGACAGTTCCCTCGACTTCTCAAGGAGACTTTGCTAGTCTTGTTGATGCCTCCAGAAGATCTCATTTGTCCTCTTCTAAGGTTTCTTGGACTCTTACTGAAATAGACCACCATCTTAAAGGACTCTTCAGGACTGTGGAAGTCTTTAACTTCTTGGACTGGTGTCTGGGAGTTTTGCACACTAAGGCTACTAGCCCTAGTTCCATTAGTCTGGGGGAGCTGTCCAGTGTACTGCGGTGCATGGACAGGGCCGTCAGGGATGGCTCTGAAGAACTTGCTTCCAGTTTTCGTCAGCCCTTTTAAAGAAGAGGGCATTGTTTTGCTCTTTTTTGGCGAAGTCGGTTTCCCCTACACAGAAGGGAGAGCTACAGTTCGCTCCTTTCTCAAGCCATCTCTTTCCCCAGACCTTGGTTAAAGATATTGCTGCCAGCCTTCAAGAGAAGGTGACTCAAGACCTCCTTTCCAGGTCTTCTAAGCGTCCCTTCAGCTCCATCATCGTCCTCTTCTTTTCCACAACAGGCTAAGAAGAAGCAGCCCTTTCGTGGAGGAGCTTCCATGGGGAGCTTCTCAAAACCCGCACCTCGAGGGAGAGGTTTCCCTAGAGGCAAAGTCGTCCCCAAGAGAGGTGGCAAGTGACTCCTTTCACCTCCAGACACCAGTAGGAGCCAGGCTTCTTCATTTTGCCCAAGCCTGAGAGAGAGAGGGGCAGACGCTTGGTCCCTTCAAGTAGTAGAGAGAGGCTACCTAATTCCTTTTCTGACTCTTCCTCCTTTGTCTCCAACCCCCAGAGATCTGTCTCCACATTACCATCCTGCCAAGCAGAAAATTCTGTTCGAACTTCTCGAACAGATGATCGAGAAGAGAGCAGTGGAGCAGGTCTTAGACACAAAATCCCCGGGATTTTACAACAGACTGTTTCTAGTCCCGAAGCATTCAGGAGGTTGGAGACCCGTCTTGGACGTCAGCAGGCTGAACGACTTTGTCCTGAAGGACAAGTTCAAGATGGAGACGTCTCAGTCAATATTAGGAGCCCTTCGTCCCAGGGATTGGATGGTATCGTTGGATCTCCAAGATGCCTACTTCCACGTTCCTATTCATCCGTTCGATGAAGTATCTCCGGTTTGTCTTGGGGCAAGACTTACCAGTTCAGGGCTCTCTGCTTTGGACTCAGCACAGCCCCGAGGGTGTTTACGCTTCTTATGAAGAACGTAGCGATGTTGTTGTACCTCTCGGGCGTCAGGATCTCTCTTTACCTGGACGACTGGTTGATTCGTGCGTCGTCAAAACAAAGGTGTCTGGAGGACCTTCAGTTAACTCTGGAACTCGTGAAGTCCCTGGGACTTCTAGTCAATCTTGGAAAAGTCGCAGCTGATCCCCTCACAGTCCATTGTTTATCTGGGGATTCAGATGAATTCAGCGGCTTTTCTAGCGTCTCCATCGCAAGAACGGCAGTTTCAATGTTACGAAAAAGTCTCGGTCTTCTTGGAGAAGGAACCATGCTCGGTAAGGGAATGGATGAGTCTGCTGGGGACCATTTCCTCGCTGGAGAAGTTTGTTTCTCTGGGAAGACTGCATCTCAGGCCTCTTCAGTTCTTTCTATTGGAGAACTGGCAAAACAAGGAAGACTTGGAAGAGGAATTGAGGATCCTTCCTTCCATCAAGAAGTGCCTGAAGTGGTGGCTCGATCCTGAAGTTGGGAAAAGGGATCTCCCTCAAGCTTCTGAGCCCCGACCTAGTGTTGTTTTCCGACGCATCATCAGCGGGTTGGGGGCAACACTGGGGGAAAAGAAGTGTCAGGAACCTGGAAAGGGGAATAGGTGTCCTGGCACATCAACATCAAAGAGTTGGCGGCGATCTTCTTAGCCCTCCAATTCTTCGAGGTCCAAGTTTCCGATCGTGTTGTTCAAGTGAACTCGGACAGCACTCACGGGCGTTAGCTTACCTCAAGAAACAAGGCGGAACACACTCGTTCCCTGTTCGGCCTTGCAAGAGAGATTCTCCTTTGGGCTCATGCTCGCAACATTTCAATCCTCACAAGATTTGTTGCAGGGGTCGAAAATGTTTGAGCAGACCTGCTCAGTCGGCACCATCAACTTCTGCCGACGGAATGGACCCTTCATCAGGAGGTTTGCCAAGATCTCTGAAACTTTGGGGTCGCCCTCGTGGATCTCTTCGCGACCTCAAGAACGGCGAGGCTCCCCTCTACTGCTCCCCTGTACTCGACCCGGGGCAGTGGCGATAGACGCTCTTCTCTGGGATTGGACGGGATGGACGTATATGCCTTTCCCCGTTCAAGATTCTGGGAGAAGTGATTCGCAAGTTCTCGGCCTCACAAGGAACAAGGATGACTCTCATCGCCCCCCGTTTTGGCCTTGAACCACTGGTTCTCGGAGATTCTCGTCTGGTTGGTAGACGCCCGAGGACCCTACCTATGAGAGCAGATCTGCTCAGACAACCCCACTTCGCGAGATATCATCAAAACCTCCCGCTCTGAACCTGACTGCATTCAGACTATCGAAAAATTGGTCAGAGCGAGGGGTTTTCTGAGCCGAGTGGCACAGGCCATCGCTAGAGCCAGAAGAGCTTCCTCTATCAGAGTTTATCAAGCGAAGTGGGCAACCTTCAGAAGTTGGTGCAGCAAGAAGGGAATTTCCTCTTCCTCGACCACTGTGAGCCAGATCGCTGATTTCCTCCTTTATTTGAGAGAAAAACTCAAGTTAGCAGTTCCGACAATCAAAGGTTATCGGAGCATGCTTTCTTCTGTTTTCAGACACAGAGGTCTGGATTTGTCTGACAATAAGGACCTCCACGATCTCTTGAGGTCTTTCGAGACGTCTAAGGTTCCTTGGCCAATTCCTCCTACTTGGAATTTGGACGTTGTGCTCAAGTTTTTAATGTCCAGTCCTTTTGAGCCTCTCCAATCTGCATCTTTTAGGGATGTTACTAGGAAGACAGTCTTCCTCACTGCTCTGGCGACGGCGAAGAGAGTGAGCGAAGTTCAGGCTATCAACCGTCATGTGGGCTTCAAGGGACACAATGCTGTCTGCTCTTTAACCCCTCGTTCTTGGCTAAGAACGAAAGGTCTTCTAATCCTTGGCCTAGATTTTTTTTGAAATTAAAGGTTTGACGGACCTTATTGGACAGGAACCTGAGAGAGTTCTATGTCCTGTTAGAGCTCTCAAGTATTACCTTAAAAGAACTCAGGACATTTGTGGTCCCTCGGATAACTTATGGTGTTCTGTGAGACAGCCAGTTAATCCCATGTCGAAGAATGCACTGGCATTCTTCATTAGGAATGTCATCAAGGAGGCACATTCTTGTTGTGACGACTCCAACTTCAAGTTGTTGAGAGTCAACGCCCACGAAGTGAGGGCGGTCGCTACCTCCATGGTGTTCCAGAAAATATGGCACTCAGTGACATTCTCAGTGCCACATTTTGGCGAAGCGATTCGGTGTTTGCCTCACACTACTTGAGAGATGTTAAGGTAGCATACGAAAATTGCTTTTTGCTGGGACCATACATTGCTGCTTCAACAACCTTGGGGTCAGGGTGTAGCTCTGCTCCTATCCTTTAATCCTGCTTAGGAAGGGTTTTTTTTTTAATTGTGGTTTTATGGTTGTTGGGTCGATTGATGGAGACAGTCTTCCCAATCCATTGCAGACTAATGTCTTAGTGTTGGTTAGGTGGTTGGTATGCTCTTTTGTTCTTGTTGTATGGTCTATGATCTAGTCACATTGTGGTCACGCCCCCGTTGACAGATCATCTAGCAGTCGCCAGCTTTATAGGTCACTACCTCGCTGGGGTCTCTAGAAAAGCAGAAGCAGACTAGGGTGGCAGTAACCACACAGTCAGCTATGCTATCAGGTAAGGAACCAAAATAATTTTACCTTTAAATTTGTTTTCCCTAATTCTTGGCTGTCTCTACCCCCCTCCAAAGGTGGTATTCAGCTATATATATATCTGACAGGTAAGTCTCATGAACAAAATGATATTTTAATGATAAAATAAAGTTTGTTCATACTTACCTGGCAGATATATATATTCTTATTGCCCCCCCTCCTCCCCTCAGGAGACAGTGGCGTTAGAAAATCTGAATAGAAAATGGGAATGGTTCCTGATGCCCGCCTCCCAGCGGCGGGAATGTGTACTAACCACCTAATCGGCCACTGTGTGTGCCGCGAATTTTGAAATTCTGTCGGACTTCGGAGATTACAGCTATATATATATCTGCCAGGTAAGTATGAACAAACTTTATTTTATCATTAAAATATCATATTTATAGCGACTCCAGAAGCGCTAAAGAAGCCATTCAGAGTTATAATAAAAAAAGTAATATTGTACAACAAGTTTTTTCACTCCATAAATTGTATAATAATGGAAAAAAAAAGAAATATGTTGGATCCCTGCCCATGTAGGGATTAAAGGAAATGAAGAGGCTGATAAAGCAGCTAAAGAAGCAGTCCACATGACAAGAGCAAATGTAAACACCCTATTAGTGACCATATATAAGATATAGATATATATATATATATATATATATATATATATATATATATATATATATATATATATATATATATATATATATATATATATATATATATATATATATATTGTAATGTCCTATTTCCTCCGTTACTAAAAATTAAATAATATATTATCAAACTCTGTTATATACAATAATATAAGCTAAGTCCACAGTCAGTGGAATAGCTCTCAAACAATATTAATAGTGCAAAAATCAATTCATGGGGAAAATAAACACCACAAAAACACTTAAATTTAATACAAAAATATGCAGATAGAAGTTATTCCTGAACCTCGAATACAATATATTATTAATGAACACCAATCAACCTGAAAGATTTATAAACCAACACACTTACCCAATTAAGACAGAAAAAGCAAAGATACATCCACAAAGAGAAGGGGGTTCAGATAGGAGAAGGTATATACGGAAAGTAAGAACAACCTATCAATTACAAACTAATTAATCTAGTGATAATTTCCCTCCTCCG
The DNA here is from genome assembly GCF_040412425.1 of Macrobrachium rosenbergii. Lineage (NCBI taxonomy): Eukaryota > Metazoa > Arthropoda > Malacostraca > Decapoda > Palaemonidae > Macrobrachium > Macrobrachium rosenbergii. The sequence goes on along the minus strand of NC_089744.1, from coordinate 84,493,285 downwards.
AAACACTGGAGCAGTGGCCGTGATCTCCTTAATCATATATTGCTGTCCATATATAACACTGGAGTTATAGCCGTGATCTTTTCAGATATACTTATATGTCTCTGAGTCCAGAGACAAAAGTGAGGGGGTGAAGTGGTGAAGGTAAATGAATATAATTATGGTACTCGATAGGACCCATCCAACAGCGATCCTACGTCCACAAGGATGATCCTCCAGGAAACTCGGGACATATCCAAATGAGACCAATCAAAGATCGCCTGACTAATCCAAAAATATCATTCACTTATACCTTGGCTAGCGAGAGCCCCTCGACATTTACTGAGCCGAGGGTGAGGCTGGATGAAGTGTAATCCTTTAAATAATAGTACATCCAAGCAGGCGTTAGGTAGCAAAATCAGCAGTTACCAGGAGTAATAAGGCTCAGAGATCAACTGACTCCTTCAGTCGAAAGAATCTCCGACACCGCCATGGTGACAGCACCACTCGGTCACAAAAATATGAAAAGACAGAATGGTCATTAGTGACAATTACTAAACAGACAAACCACCGGGGAGGAGGAAAACAAACTAAATGGATAATAATACAGTTCATATGCTTTACAAAAACTAGAATAAAATGACTAATTATAAAATAACACAACAAATATGACATATATATATATATATATATATATATATATATATATATATATATATATATATATATATATATATATATATATATATATATATATATATATATATATATATATATATATATATATATATATATATATATATATATATATATATATATATATATATATATATATATATATATATATATATATATATATATATATATATAGAAACAATCATTGTAAGTAAATGGCAAAATATTTGGAATGTAGAACCTGAAAATAGTAAATTAAAACAGATAAAATCCAGTGTTAGAAAATGGAGTTCATCATATCAGAGAGACACACACAAGTAATTCTGACATGTCTTCAAATAGGCCATACTCGTTTGACACATGGACACTTAATGAACAGTCCATTTGGCCCTCCTCCCTAATGCCCAGATTGCAAAGTGTTGATAACAGTCAAGCATGTATTGTGTGAATGTCCAAAATATAACCTGCAGTGATTATAAAATTTTGGAAGAAGATCAATAAAAGAAATTTTGTCGGAATCTTCAACATTTTCAGTACAGTAAACCCTCCCGTATTCGCGTTCTCATGATTCGCGGACTCATGCATTCGCGGGTTTCTTTGTGGAACATATCTAGCCATTATTTGTGGAAAATTCGCCCATTCACGGTATTTTTCACTGAGAAATATTCACTAATTACTGTATTTTCATATAATTTTTATGAATAAATGCACTTTTTGTGATAAACTATTAAAATACTCAGGTATTTGCATTTTTACAGGGTTTTTCTGTGTTTAAACTATCAAAAAGGGCAGTTCTAAGTGTTATTAGAGGGGTTTTAAGTATTTGCGGATTTTAGCTGTTTGCGGGGGTGTGGGGACGCATCCCCCGCGAATACGGGGGGTTCACTGTAATACCTATTTTAATGTTCATGAGGAGCTTTTGATTTAATTGATAAGATATAAAAAGTAAATAGTAGAAATATGAAAACCCTTAGGTGTTTAATGAATTTTAAAACTACAGTGAACCCTCGCTACTTCGCGGTTCGACTATCGCGGATTCACGACTTCACGGATTTTTTCCATTACGTGTATATTATAAGAGAAATATATAGCGGATTTTCCGGAAATTTCAAAAATAGTCGCGATATATGAAGACCCAAATATTTCATTAATTCCATTATTAATTATTAATATCTGCTAGTACTGTTGGTTCATTGCATTATGACATATAATTCGGTACAAAATGAAATTAAACAAAAGAGAATGTGATCATACGATAATTCATTATAGTACTAGTAAAATTAAACTGAACATGAAACGTTAATCAGATGCAGTCTGACATTGTCATATTTGAATGGTGTAAGGCTGCTGATGGCTACATATATACTAATTATAAAATACAAATGTAATGAATGTGCATCTTTTCCATGAGTCTTTTGTACTGCATCCAATAATATTGTTTGTTGCAAAAATCACATCTCAAATAAACCTATACTACTACAACAAAAATGCATAAAATAGCGTAAAGTATATTTGAATTTGAAACTAGCATGTAAGATGGGCTGTGATTGGTTCCATTGGTGATAGATGACGAATCAGCTCCCAAGTTTTGTAATCTCGCCTGTGATTGGTGTTTTGACCGTTTCTCCGACCCGCAGCAGCTTCCCTTGTCTCTGACCCGCAGCATCTTCTCGGCCACTTCGTTTCCCCTCTCTCAGTAGATAGATGCTGTTTACATTACCAGTGCTGTGTGTGACAGTGTGTGTTTGAAGTTGAATTTTTTTAACTTTGTTTTATAACCCCTACAATGGCTCCCAAGCGTTCTGCTTCTGCTAAGGCTGGTACTGAGCCTAAACGCCAACAGAAAATGATGACGATTGCTGAGAAGGTGACTTTTCTCGATATGTTGAAGGAAGGAGAAGCTACGCGCCGTGGCCCGCCATTTTGGAGTGAACGAATCCACCATTCGCTACATTAAGAAGGATGAGGCAAAGATTAGGAAGACGGCTGCCATCACCTTTAGCAAGTCAGCAAAGCGAGTTGTTACGGCTCGTAATAAAACGATCGTCCATATGGAAGGTGCTTTGTCAGTCTGGATTGCTGACTGCTGGAAGAAGAAAATAGCCTTGGATACGAACACCATCCGAACCAAGGCTTTGAGGTTGTATGAGAATTTCGCGGCAAAGGAACCTCAAGATGATGGCGACCACGCTGAAGAAGAAGAGGAAGACGACAAAGATGATGTAGATGAACCTCAAGCAGGGACATCCACTGATTCCCAGCCTCAGACACGATGTTTTACCGCCAGCAAAGGATGGTTCGCCAAGTTTCAGAAACGCTCGGCCTGAAAAGCGTTTCCCTGCATGGCGAGGCTGCTTCGCTGACACGGTCACTGCTGAAACTTACGTGAATGAGACGTTCAAGAATATTATGGCTGAAGGTGGATACAAGCCCGAACAAGTCTTTAATATGGACGAGACGGGTTTGTTTTGGAAGAGAATGCCATCATGAACTTTCCTGTTCAAAGAAGAAGCCAAAGCCTCTGGCTTTAAAGCATTCAAAGATCATGTTACCCTCGTGATGTGTGGCAATGCTGCAGGATTTTTGCTAAAGCCAGGGCTTATTTATAAGTCGAAAAACCCTCGTGCTTTGAAAAATAAAAATAAGAATCTCCTTCCCATGTATTGGATGCATAATCCAAAAGCATGGATTACGAAGATGCTGACCTCCAACTGGTTCCACCAGTGTTTTATCCCACAAGTCAGTAAATATCTCTTAGAGAAGGGCTTGCCATTTAAGATCCTTCTCCTGTTGGATAACGCTGGTGGACACGCGACTGATCTTTCGCATGAGGGCATTCAGGTTGAGTTCCTGCCACCCAACACAACGCCCTTAATTCAACCGATGGACCAGGGGTTATCAGGGCGTTCAAGGCCCTCTACACGAAGAATACCTTGGTGGACCTCGTTGCGTGTGTGGATGCCGCCCAAGAAGATGAGGATGAAACATTCAATTTGAAGGCGTACTGGCGGCAGTACACAATTGCCACGTGCCTTCAGAAGATCCAGAAGGCACTGCAAGAAATGAAACCTGCTACCGTTAACGCGAGCTGGAGGAAGTTGTGGTCCGAGATTGTTTACGATTTTTAGGATTTACGCCTGCCGAGATTCAACACTCTGCAGTACTGAAATCTGTGCAGTTGGCTGCGATAATTGGAGGTGACGGGTTTGGCGACATGACGACGGAAGACGCGTTGACGAGTTGTTGGACTGCCATTCCCAGCCGCTAACTGACGCAGACCTCAAGACCTGACAAAATCAGCCAGTGAGGAAGAAAATGAACCACAGGAAGAGACCCAAGAAGTTGTCGAAGAAACAGGCTTAACATTAGAACGGCTTGCCAAGCTCTGCAACCTAGTGAAGGAGCTGAAAGAATTGTCACAAGAATGGGATGAGGATATGGTTCGTTCTCTGCAGTTCTGCAACAAAATCGATGAAAACATGACTCCTACAGGATGCTCTTCGATCGAAAAAAGAAGCAGCGGCAGCAACTTCGATCACAATGTTCTTGAGCCTCGCAAAAAAGAGCCAGTTCCTCCTGCTACTATGCCTTCGGAAGAAATTGAAGAAGTGTCCCAGGAAGAAGTTGAAGAGGTGTCCCAGGAAAAGACACCTCAGTCTGAAGAGACGTAAAATACAATCATTGGCTGCACAGTAGAAGACATCATCAGCTTCATCATCATCATTTCTACTGTGCAGCAAATTCATCGCTATCATCATTCAAGTTTTTCTTCAACTTCTTTCATGGTGGGTACAGTAACAGTCTTTATTTCTTTATATACTTTAATATTCTAACATTTTAATATTAGTGCCTGTTTTAGATTAGGTACTGTACATGCATTAAGTGTTCTGTATATTAAAGGGTGGTTTGTTAACAGTACATAATGAGGAGGGCTTTATTGTAACTTCCAACTCTATCGTGGTGAGTAAAATACTGTACAATTGTACAGTACGCACCATAACAATCTTTCTATTTTTTATGTTCACTTACTGTTTTATTGCTTATCATTTGTGCCTGTGTACTGTATGTATGTATTGTAGATATCTGTACATTACTGTAAAGGGTGGTTTGTTAACAGTACTATGTAAAGGAGGGTTTTAAAAGTCTGAATACATGTTAAATAAATACTGTAAATATGGTGTCCCTACTTCGCGGATTTTCAGCTATCGCAGCCAGTTCTGGAACCTATCTACCGCGATAAACGAGGGTTCACTGTACTGAATTTTAAAATTTTACGTAATTTATTTTGAATGTTAATATACCTTTTTAGTGATTATATATGGAAACATGAGTATAAATGTATTTATTGTGTGTGTGTTTACGTAATTTATTTTGAATTTTAATATACCTTTTTAGTGAGTACAGGCAGTCCCCGGTTTACGATGGGGGTTCCATTCTTACACCGCTTCATAAGCCGAAAATCGTCGTAAACCGAAAAATCGTCGAAAATCGTCAGAAATCCTAAGAAAACCTGACTTTTAATGCTCTGGGTGTATTGAAAATGATGTAAACTGCATTTTTATTAATTTTTTCATCAAAAAACCCTCTAAATTTTTATTCTGCTGTTTTGGAGCCATATTTCTTCCGTCGGATTGGCGTACGACGCATCGTAACCCTGGAACATGCGTCGTAAACCGGGAAATAATTTCTGATTAATATATCTGAAAAGCGTTGGAACCTCGGAACGTCGTAAGCCGGACCCGTTGTAAACCGGGGACTGCCTGTATATATGGAAACATGAGTATAAATGTATTTATTGTGTGTGTGTTCCAGTATGACAGCGTATGCCTTTGTGTAGCTTTTAATTTCATTTTTATTCATTCATCACCATACCGAGTGACCTATTTGGTCCCAGTGCTAGGCTTCTTGTCTAGACCTGTCATTTCATCCAAATCCTTCAGGCCGCCCCTATGAGAGCTGATAGTCAGCTCAGTGGTGTGGTTAAACTGTTTTAATAATAATATGTTAAGATACTCCCCTAAATTAACTTGTGTGAGATAGTGAGCATTTGGTCTGTTTGGCAATATGATTATTTGCATGTGACCTCTATTATTGCTGTCTGTGACATCTTCATTGACAGTTTTTCGTCACTTTTTCATTGTAGGATAGTATTGTAACTCTTTCAGATTGTATCCCTTTGTTAAATCATGTCAGACCCAGATTCACTTGCTTTTTTACTTACTGTCTAAATACTGAGCAATTTTTTATGTGGTTGATCTATGTGACTACTTTTCTAATAAGACTCTGATTTTTTGTCATTATAAAGCTGAATTGTAACTTGTACTTTATTGTTTATGCCTATACAAATACAAACCTTTGTTCTTTACATAGGGATTTAGCTTGCAAACGCAAGCAGGAACAGCCATTCAGAATTATTAACAAGATAACAAACTACTGACAGACAGGGAAAACCCCACCCACCTGTCAGCCTGCATGGAGGTCAGGGTTTACATACGGGTAGTTGCCCCCTCAGTTGGGCCTGTTGCCAGTCCCAGGTATTGACAGACAGCCACTGGAAAGGCGTCTTACTGGATGTGTAGTGGAGGAGGTGGCTTTCTGGCCCCTCAGATCTCCTAGACCTAAAGTCACTGTCCTGCTCCCCCGCACTGGGGAGAAGATATACTGGCTGTCGAAGGGAGTCCTAGGCAGTTGCCCCCGATAGTTGCCCCTTCAGTCGAATCTGTAGTCTATTCCCAGGTGTTGGGAGACAACCACTGAAAAGGTGTCTTGATGGAGGTGCAGTGTTAGACAGCCACTGGAAATGCATCTTGATGGAGGTGTAGTGTTAGTCACTGGAAAGGAGTTTTGACAGAAAGAGACAGGGGATATGGAGGTGTCCTTACTCTTGGAAACAACTATCTCCTTTCAGAAAGCCCATGTGCTCCTCAAGTTGATGCTTAATCAGGGCTAAAGCAGTCTTCCTGAGCTTATGAAGAAGGAAGAGGTGCCAAGCATCCTACCTTTGGTTCCAAGCGCCCAGATGTTGGTGCCAAATGCTCCATAGTTGGCACCGAGTGCCCAGAAGTTGCCGCTGAGCAGTCGGGTGCCGAAGTCCGAAGCGGTGAAGCAGACGCCAAGCAAGCTGAAGAGAGCGCTTAGCAGGAGATGGGCGCTTACTCGAAGCATCTTGTCATGTGGAGACCTAAATCAGGTGCTCACAGATCTTCATCACCTCTTCCTCAGAACACAACTTCATCGCAGAGTCTTCTGTTTTTGGTTTTCAGCCCCAACTCTCAGAATTTTCAAGCTTTTTTCCATCTGCCAAGAGAGTTTTCAGATGGTCTGCAAGTTTCTTTATCTCAGAAACTTAGTGGGTGTACTTTCTGGGGAATTCGTCGTCCACCATCGTTAGTCAAGAGTCGTACTTTTTCATCCAGTTATGAGGTTTCTGGCGCAGACAAGCACTGTAGCTTGTTTTTGTTTCATCACGCAATTACAGTTACCGTTTTCTGTTTCCTGTCAAGAGGCAGGGAGGCTAGCTTCATGTCTCAGCCTTCCTACATTTTCGCTGAGGTTCTCTGTCACCCCTTCGGCCTGACTTCACACCTGGATTCAACTTCCCCACTCTCCTTGCACCAACCAACTAGCACTGGGCGCCGATTCCCGAACTCCCTCCCCCTCTTCCTGAGGGCTTGGCACCATTGGTGCCCGGCTTCCACCGCTGAGCACCTAACACCCTCTCATGGGCTAATTTTTTCTTTTTTTAGAGGATTGTGTTTGACCTACAGAGTTTGTCACAGCCTGGTTTTGGACTAGGCCCCTGTTTTTTGCTGTGCCTAGATTTTGATGGATTGTGGACTTTGCAGCCCTTTTTTAAGTTTGCCAGATATAAGTTCTGTTCCATGCACAGCTCCGCATATGCCTCAGGCTGTATGAGCTACTGTCAGTCCACACAGGCCGCAGAGGCGACAGTGAGTCCGCACTTCGTCTGCAGTAACAACAAAAGAACTTCCTCAGTGGGCAAATCAATCAAGCATTCTGGCCATGCAAACTTTTCAGGGCTCTAAAGGTCTGGCAGGCGTATCGAGCCTTCAGAAGGGTGTCCTTCCTTCCGTGTGGGCCTTCAATCCCGTCTCTCGGGATCTGTGGACTCTATGGGGCGAGACGACTTTGGGACTGTCTGTCACTGCAGGGACCCTTCTCTTCCTCCCTTGGATTCTCCGATTCCAAACCCTCTAGTATGGGCAACAGTCACCATATGCAGGCTGATCCTTCTTCGTTCTCCTCGCCTTACACATTCTTATAGTTCAGGGAAGCCATAAATAAGTTTCAGGCGCGTAACGTTATGAGGACCCGTTCTGTCCTACGTAGAATGACTCCCAAATCTGCGATGGTTGTTGGTAGACCTTCCAGGTTCCTTCCCCAACTGTTTCTCCTCCATCAACCGCCCTCAAGAGATATCGAGAAAGGTGGTTTCTCTCTTGCCTGGACAGGCTTCAGGCAATCCGAAGGCTTGTCAGTCAAAAAGGTTTTGAGACATGTCACAGAGACTGTAGCATGCAAACGTCAATCTTTTAGCTACATCTACCAGACTAAGGGATCAGTTTTCCGTAACTGTTACCTCAGACACTTCTTCTCCCCTTTTGAGACATCTGTGATCCAATGGCAGTTTACCTCTTCTCTGAGGAGGTCTAGGTTGTCTAGTACTCCATTTGGAGTATTGAGCTATGCTTAACTCAGGTTTAAGCACAGGGACCTAGATTTATTCCTAATCTCCGTTCCTCTTCAAGTCCTTTACCCATCCAACCAAGGAAGAAATTGACTCGGATTGTCTGTTACCCTTGGGTATTTTAGCCAAGTTCAAGGTCCCATCCAACACCTAGATCCGTTCTTTCTCCTTTTAGATCGTTATGGACTCTCTTGACTTCCAGGAGCACCTGACATTTCATAATCTAACTCGCCTGGCACCCACGTGCTCCAAGTGTCTGCCAGCTCCCGAACTCCAAGCTCTCGTGATGCCCAGAGCTCCTCTGGCGCCAGCCACAGCCTAGCACCAAATCATGCTCCAAGTGTCAACCAGCTCCCAAGCTCCTAGCTCACCTGCCACCCAGCTCCTCTGGCGCCAGCCACAACCTGGCGCCAACTCATGCTTCAAGCGTCCGCCAGCTCCCAACCCCTAGCTTGCCTGGCACCCAGCTTGTCTGACTCCAACTCTTGCTACAAGCGCCCAGTAGCTCTCCCCAGCTTGGAAGTAGTATAGAGAGCTCTCTGTCGAGTTCAAGTTTTTCAGAAATTCCCTAAGCTGAACCAGAAATCAGAGGACTATCCATAATCTAGGGAGTTATGGCAGGAAACTGTTTCTTCCTCTGTAAACATGTTGCCCTCCATCTTATATGGACTTCATTTTTGAGACACGAAGTGTTGCTTTTTTTTTTTTTTTTTTTTTTTTTTTTTTTTTGCCTACTTTGAAGCGAAGCCAAGGACGCCAGAACAGCCTCTGCCTCCTTAGTTTTCAGACGCTATATGCTCTTTATGTCTAAGCGGTCTTTGCTTCTCACTATTTTTATGAAAGCTTAAATAGTGTCGAAATTTTCCAATACCTCGAGATCATTTTTAGTGACTGGTATGGCATCGTGGAAGGAAGCACAGAATGTTCTCATATTATCACTTCACCTTTTCAGTAAGGTGCTAAGTTTGGAGAGCCAGGGGGTACAACGTACTTGGAGCGCCCACCACTCTCAGTGGATGGGTTGTGGTTTTATTTCAGTGTAGGTGTCAGTGTTATTTGGTTGTTTTTATTTTGGTGCTGCACCCAGGACAAGGGCAGGCACCTATCATGCTTTGCTAGCCATTGGAGCACTTCCCTAGCTGCAAAGTTCCCCCTAAGCAGGAGGCCACCCTTGGCTGTACCACCTTGCCACTACAAGTTAAGATGAGCACCAACCAGAGGCAGTACCCACCTGTAGTAGCTCTCTTAACTGATAGGAAATGACAAACATTCTTTTCAATGCTTGCAACTTTTCAATTTCAAATTCATTACATGCCTTAATATTTTGGAGTAGAATATGTCCATGATCCCACCTATCAATTTGGAATCAGCTATGTAAATACTGGATAAGTCTCTGATATAAAAATGACATTCTTATAATAAAATAAAGTTTTATATATACTTACCCAGTAATTACATGATTGGAGCCCTCCCTCCTCCCCTCTGATGGACCTTAGGTATAAAACAGAATGAGGTGGTTAGCTAAGTTGTTCCTAGTATTGCCATTAAGGGGCGGTACTGTGCACTTACACTGAGCAATCAAAGCGCCACCAGCGAAATTTGAATTTTGGCTGCTGTACATGGAAAACTAACGGCTATGTAATTGCTAGTTAAGTATATATAAAACTTTATTTTATTTAAAAAATGTCTCATTTCTGAATAAACTAAAATAAAAACCCAAAACAAAAAAAACTCACTTTTACACCTTCCCTCTATATCACTGCAGCCACCAATAATCACTAAATCATAACTGCACTTGCAATATAAGGCCTGAAAATATGCGATTATGTTCAGACCCACACTAAAGCACTCATTAATCCACTTATCACAGAGACACTAACGAAGGCACTCATTAATCCACTTATCACAGAGACACTAACGAAGTTAAATGATTGCAGACTACACCCAGTGCTAAAATGCTAACTTGTAGTATCCCCTCTGCAACAAGGTACCAACCCTTCCAATCTCTCCAGCTATGCTTAAAGATCATTAAATGAAATCCTGTTTCTATTGTTTGTCCGTGTTCCTAAATCCTATATCATCATTCATACATCGCTCCTGTGCAAATTCTTAACGCTATAAAAAAAGTGTAACTACTGCCACCAGTTAATCTTTTTTAAGGAAAACAGATTGTTAACACTTACCTTGAAGTGTTGATAGTCGTGATCCGAGCAGCCCCTCTCTCTCTCTCTCTCTCTCTCTCTCTCTCTCTCTCTCTCTCTCTCTCTCTCTCTCTCTCTCTCTCTCAGATAACTGTCTTTCTAAAATAATTCTGTAAATAACAGGTTAAATATAATAAATAGACAAAATTGTAAAAAGAAAAGAAAAAGTAAATGAATGTCTTCCCCAAACATGTTATCAGTCACCATTTCACCCCCCCATCACTAATTAGTCACCATTTCAATTATGTCTTTTGTCACCAGTTCACTTAAGTGGCTACATCCCATAGTGGCCCTGTAGGTGTGTCTACACATGACACATGAGCATACATGGCGATGCATGACTATCCATGAACACTTGCAAGAAACATCCTCCATGCAAGGAATTTAGTCCCAGAGACTCCTTCTCACTTGGCTCCTCCAAATCGAATATATGGCTTTTCACAAAAGTTCCCAACAAGCCGCTTTTTGTTACCGACAAACACACAAACACCTTCCCCACAATACACCCATGTCGGGATCTAAACCAAGCCGAGCTTCTAGAACATTCGAGACAAAATGCTGATGGGGACTTCCATTCCCAGGGCTATATCCAAGGTGACCCTTGCACAGGCACTCTGTGCCGAGCCTCGCAGACCATCAGGCATTCACCTGGGGCTTGCAATGTGCTGAATTGTGCTGAATGCCACAAAAACACTACATGTCCACATAGTGACACGAAGTTATAGAAACATATTTTTATATTTGATAATGAATTTATTTGTACTTTTTCAATAAGTGGGATCTCTTCTTTGTGTATTTCCCTTTACCTCCTCTTATTTCTTCCTAATTAACACCATATTCTTTGGAAGCTTGAATTTCAAGTCAATTGCCCCTGTGGGCTTGTTCCTTATGAATAGGTACCATCTTCTGAATAATAATAATTAATAATAATAATAATAATAATAACAACAACAACACACCCATCGGCCTTTCTGATATGAATACTTGTTTTCATCGGACATGTAGCAACTTATGGTAGTTTCACAACAGTTTTATTGTTCTCTGATAATTTACCTTTCAGGTACAGATTAAGCCACTTTGAAGTTCCATGATACCGTATTTTATCTTACTTAAGGTAATCCTGCTATTGCTGCGCTCCTTTGTATTCATTGTAGAAGTATGCTATGTAGCCTTATTCCTCATATTTCTGTGGCTTAGTCTCTGTGATTCTCAACAACTCTGCACATGAGGCGAGTTTTGACAGAGGTGGAAGGAGGACTGACTATGGCTGTGGGTGCCTGCCTCACATTAGAAGAATTATTAAACTTCTTTCTGCACACCTTCTCCTTTGGGGTAGGGCAGGGAGTCTCAATTGCTGGTGGTGATTGATTTTATGGGCAGGGCTGGCACTGGTTCTCTTTTTCTCAGCTCTGTAAGCTTTTGAACTTGCTGTGAGCAGTCCTCTTTCTCACTCTGAGAGAGAGTAGCATTAATCCTATGTGTGGCTCTTTCACCCTTCATTTTGCCAGTCTATGGACTTGGTTTACTGGCAGCAAAGAGTTTGGAGTGGCCTCCCTTCTATCTATGGTCTTCTGACTGTAGTAATGGGTAATCACTTCAATCTTCTCACTGCAGTCCTTCAGGATCATGTAGAGAGGGGTTTACACGGCTTGTTCATGGGAACTGTGGGTTTTCTTCACCTGACCTAAGGGTTGGGGTAGGTTTGCTGATGGTCAGGGGTGTTCGTCCTATCTCTCCTTAGTTGGGGCAACCAGAATGATAGAGAATCACTTTGAATCTTCTCAAGTGATCTTTTGGGATTGCATAGAGAAGGGTTTGTGCAGCTTGTTCATGCTGCTTGTTTGGTTCCCACATTCTTGGTTTTATATAAGTGACTTACCAAGCAATTACATAGCTACTAGCTTCCTACCACAGCAGTCCAAAAATTCAAATTTAACGGTTGCGCCACCATCACTAGTGTAGGTGACAGGGTCCCGGCCAGTATTAGGACTGACAGGTGCAACTCAGCAGGAAATTTCAATTCGTTTTTTGCCGGCTCCTGATCAACATCGATGGTTTTTGGGCAGTCCTTTTCATAATTTTGTGGATTTTTTGATTCAGTATTGGTGAAGTATTTGAATTTTGTGTGGCCTTTTCTGGATTAGTTATTTGTTAGCTTTGCTTAACATAATTCCTAATTAAGATGTCAGATTCTAGTTATTCTAGTGTTTGGTTTTGTACCGAGGGTTGCAAGACTAGATTAGGTAAAGTGACATAAAATTCTCACACTAAGTGCATCAAATGTAGGGGATAGTAATGTAACGGGGAGGTTACAAGCCCAAAATGCCAGGACTAGGATAACTGTCAGTGAAAGGTTTTTAGATCTCATTCAGATAAGCTTGATGAGATAGAAAGAGGAAGGCAGCTCTTTGAGCCGAAAATAGAGCTAGTATAGAGGCGATTCCTTTACTTTCAGTGGTCGAGGGTAGCGCTCTTTCTTCCCCTGTTATCCCTTCTTTGTCTCCCTTCCTTGGCCCTCCTGCTGTCTTACTGCATATTCTACCAAGTTACCATGCTTCTGATCTCAACACCATTGCCAGTCGCAAATCAAGGTTCGATAAAATTATATGAGTTCCTGGCCAATATGGTCATGGAATTAGTTATGTCTTTCAAAGCTTTTGTAGACAAAGCTTCGAGTGTGCCCAGTCCAAGTGCAGTGCTGAGTGAGAGTGTTGTGCTTTCCGAGGAGGTGGCTGTATGTCCTACCAGTGCTCCTAGATGAAGGTTCCTGTCCCGCTCCCTCACCAGGGAGAAGACACACCGGAGGTCGAAGGGAGACTGGCAGGGTTTGCCCATGGGCAGTCACCCCCCTCCATCAAGCCTGTTGCCCAGTCCCAGGCTGCGACAGAGCAACATTGGAAAGATGTCTCTTTTAGTGCTCATCGTTTGTCGTCAGATTCTGAGGATTCTTCGCTGATGTGAGGCATCATCAGCGTTAGTCTTCCGCCTCTCGTCCTTAGATGAGGCATTCTGCTGGTGCTCACAATTCTCCGCCTCCTGTCAAGAAGTTTAAGGAGGTCAGTGTGAGTCCTCAACTGTCCTGCAGCTTCACTGTTCCTCTTCCTTCAGTTTTGTCAGTGCGGCATGGACAGTCAACTTGGGATAGTCCGGAGTCTCTTGGATATGGAGAACATCCCGTTTTTGTTGCCAAAGCACTCGGACCCTCATCATGAGCATTTGTCGCCTCAGCCTAAGTGCTTTCATGTTCCTGGGTGCCAACCCTCTCCCGAGTGCCTGGTGCCAGCTGCACCGACTCAGGCTTCTGCCCCAGTTTGTTTGGCGCCAACTGTGGACCGCTCGGTGCCTCCTTTGAAGCGCTTGGCACCTCCTTTGAAGCGCTCGGCACCATTGTCCCCTCGTCCGCTTGCATCCACTCAAGAGGATTCTTTTTTAGCCCCGATTCAGTGTCAGCTAGAGGACCTGATGGGTTTCTTGAAGAAAAAGACTGTTGCCAAGAATGAGGAAGCCTATCTTTCGCCTATTTCGTCTGGTGAGGAAGAAGCTGACCAAGATTCTGCCCCTTCCTCTGCTTACTCGAGCCTTTTCAGGTTCTTCTTAGCAAACTTCCTTGACTTTTTCCAGCCTACTCTTCCAGATTCACCCACATCAACCTTTCAGTTGAGGAAACAAGCAAGTGACTCTTGCCTCCCCAAGTTAGTCCTCTCCTCTTCCTCTAAGAGAGCCTTGAAAGAGGTTGGTGAGTGGTTGGCTTCTAAGAGAGACTCAGTCAAGGCTATGTTTGCCTTCCCTCCTTCTAAGCTACTCAAGAGAAGGTACCGTTTTTATGCCACCGAAGAAGCTCCTTCCTTGGGAGTATCTGCCTTCTCCCAGGGGGACTTCTCAGGCTTGGTCGATGCTACGCGATGCACTGCTTTCGCCTCCGCTAAGATGATGTTCTCCTCTCCAGAGTTGGATCATCTTGTAAGGAATGTCTTCAAGGTCCTAGAGATCTTTAGTTTCCTTGATTGGACAGTGGGAGTGCTGGTAAGCAAGACTGAGGACTGTCCACCCCTGGCAGAAGCCTTTGCCTTGGATTGGTTGAATGTACTGTCTTGTGTGGACAAGGCAGTTAGGGATGGCTCTGCAACACATGCTTCGTTGTATGTGATGGGGTCTCTGAAGATGTGGGAGTTGTGGTGCTCTTTTGCTACCAGAGTTTCCATGACTTAGAAGTTGGTTCTTAAGTTTGCTCCACTCAACCCAACTCTTCCCTCAGGACACTGTGAGAGGTTCTGTCTGCATTGCTGAAGAAATAGACCCACGATTTGCTGGTGCAATCCATGAAGCAAAAAGGTAGTTCCTGCAGTAGTTCCTAAGTCCTTCTCTCCTCTGCAACCCCAGCCCCTTCGAGGAGGATGAGCCAGATCCCAGTCTAGACCTTGTTCCAACTGTCGTCCCCCATCGAAGTCCTTCAAGAAGTCATCTACCAAACTGGCCGCTAACAAGTGAGAACTGTGTCCTGTGTGCCCTGGCAGGTGCCAGGTTGCACCGATTTTGGAAGGAATGGAGTTGCAGAGGGGCAGAGCCTGGGTTAGTACAAGTTTGAAGACGGGCTACTCCATTCCTTTCAAAGAGAAGCCACCACTTTCCAAGTCACTGATCACCTTGACAGCTTACTCGGCAGAATCCGAGAAGTTTCGGCTCTTGCCCAAGAAGTCGAGTCTCTCCTTCGCAAAGGAGCAGTGGAGGAGTTAGTAGACCAGTGATTAGAAGGATTCTACAACAGACTTTCCGCAGTTCCCAAGTCATCGGGGGGCTGGAGACCCTTATTGGTTGTCAGCACCCTGAATTTGTTCGTGGTGAAGACAAAGTTTCATATGGAAACGAACCGTTCTGTCATGTCTTCTCTCCTTCAGGGCGACTGGATGGTCACCCTGGACATGCAGGATGCCTGTTTTCATGTCCCCATCCATCTGGACTCGAGAAAGTTCCTGGGGTTCGTTTTTCAGTTATGGTTCTCCAGTTTCAGGAGCTGTGCTTCAGCCTGGCCACAGCCCCACAAGTCTTTACTCGAATTCTCACTCTTCTCGGCAAGTGGCTTCATCTCCTCGGGATAAATGGATCCCTCTACCTGGACAACTGGCTTCTTCACTCTTCATCAAAGGAATAATGCATGAAGGACTTGAAAAGGACCCTTTGCCTAACACGGGAGTTAGGCATTCTGATCAGTGTTCAAAAGTCTCAGATGACTGTGACTCAGAGTATTCTCTATTTGGGAATGACTCTGGACTCGGGTTTTTCAGGCTTTTCTCTCCCCCAAAAGAGGCGAGTCGTGTCTCCTAACTGTTCAAGAGTTTCTCAGTCTCTCGACCTGCTCAGCTCTTCAATGGATGAGCCTTCTCGGCACTTTGGCCTCGGTGGAACAGTTTGTGAAGTTGGGCAGGCTTCACATGAGGCCTCAGCAATTCTTCCTGAAGGTGAATTGGTGCAGGAAGACTCAGTCAGGCTCCGTCGTTGTCCCAGTCACATCGGAGATCAAGGAGGATCTTTGATGGTGTTATCAGAGGAAAGACTTCAGGATGGGACCTCTCTCCTTCCTCTGAACCCCAGCCTAGAATTCTTTTCCGATGCTTCAGATGTAGGTTGGGGAGCTCTGCTGGGAACTCGGAAGGTCTCTGGGACATGGACATTGGACCAGAAGTCTCTATACATCAGTGTCAGAGAATTAAAAGCTATTCACCTGTGCCTTCAAGCATTTGCTCCGCTAGTTTTGGGGAAAATAGTAGCGATCTACTCGGGCAACACCACAGCTCTGTCTTATGTCTGCAAACAGGGAGGCACCCATTCCTTCACTTTGTGTGAGGTAGCGAAGGACCTCCTTCTCTGGGCGGAGCAGATACAAGTCAAGATTCTCCCCCACTTCGTTCAGGGAAAAATGAATGTCCTGGCGGATAAGCTGAGCTGCGGTTGCCAGATATTGCCAACAGAGTGGACCTTAGACTCCAAAGTCTGCAGCAATCTGTGGAAGCTTTGGGGCAAGCCTTCCATAGATCTCTTCGCAACATTGAGGAACAACCGCCTTCCTCTCTTTTGATCCCCAGTCCCAGACCCTCTAGTGTGGGCAACGGATGCCATGCTTTTGGACTGGACAGGCCTTAACATTTATGCCTTCCCTACCCCCCTCCCTTCGGGTTGATCTTAGAGGTTCGCCTTTCCTCCCTTCTGGTTGATCTGAGAGGTGCTGAACAAGCTCACGTCTCATTGAAATGTCTCGATGACTCTCATTGCTCCATTCTGGCCAAGAAAAGAATGGTTTCCAGACCTGCTGCAACTGCTCCTGGACTTTCCAAGGCTACTTTGACAGAAACGGTCGCTACTCAAACAGCCCCATTTTCTCAGGTATCACCAAAGATTGTCCGTTCTGGCCCTGACAGGATTCAGACTGTCAGGAGCCTCGTCAGAGCAGCAGGGCTTTCACGAAGGGGTGCAGAAGCTATTGCTAGATGTTGAAGAGCTTCTTGTAGCAGACTCTACCAGTCCAAGTGGACAGTGTTCAGAAGATGGTGTGGACAGAATAACATCTCTTCTGAAACCTCTGTGAGCCAGATAGCAGATTTCTTACTCTTCTGGAGGAGATTGTTTCCCTCTGCGATTAAGGGCTACAGGGCTATGCTTGGCTCAGTATTCAAGCATAGAGGTCTTAATCCTGATGCACTCTTCTGGAACTTGGACGTTGTTTTAAAGTGGCTCTCAAGCTCCTCCTTTGAACTTCTATGCTCAGCCTCTTTTAAGTCTCTCACCAAGAAGACTTTCTTACTGGTAACTCTGGCTACAGCAAGACGAAAGTTAGCGAGCTCCAAGCGATTGACAAGAAAGTTGGGTTTGCACAGGGTAACACGGCATGCTCTTTCTCACTTGGTTTCCTCGCAAGAACGAGAACGTTTCCCATCCCTGGCCCGCTCATTTGTTATTGAGAGGCTGGAAGGCATTGTCAGGCCAGAGGAAGAGGAGAGACTTCTTTGCCCTGTTGGGGCCTTGCAGTACTACATCCGCAAGACTGAGAAGATCAGGGGTCCCTCGAACAACCTCTGGTGGTCAGTGAGGAACCTTTCATGCCCAGTTTCTAAGAATGCTCTCTTTTTTTTCCTGAGGAGTCTGATCTTGGAAGCGCATTCTCAGGTCCAAGAGGACGTCTTCCCGATCCTGAACATTAAAGATCATGAGGTTCGAGCCGTTGCCACTTCTCTTGCTTTTCAACATAGTATGTCCTTGTCTTCAATTCTGCTATCAACATTTTGGAGGTCTAAATCAGTGTTTGCTTTGCGCTGCCTTAAGGATGTTGAAGCGGTGTTGGAAAATTGTAGTATGTTAAGGCCTTTATATGTGGCTGGCATGGTGTTGGGAGAGAAAGCATAGGGGGCTCTCTGTCCCTCTACTGTCTCCTTGCCTTTTTATAAGGTGTTGAGTTAAGGGAAGCCTGGCAGTACAGTGTACCTGGAGTACCCGCCAGTTTTATGGTTGGGGTGTTGGTTTTTTGGTTTTTAATTGTGGGTGTAAGTGACGACGTTAGTTTTCATTCTGGTCTCTGCCCAGGGCAAGGGCACTTTTTCTGTCTTTGTCAGCCATCGGTGAACTTCCATGGCTGCAAAGTACCCACTAAGGTAGGGGTGACTCTTGGCCATCCTGCTACGCCCTCTACAGGTTAAGATGAGCACCGACCAGAGGCAGTAATTGCCTGTGGCAGCTCTCTTATTAGGTTAAGGTACAACAGGCATTGACCCAATGCTGACAAACTTTCTAGTTCAAAGTCATTATCTTTATGTATCCCACCTCCTCTCAGTGTGGCATAGTCTATGTAATTGCTTGGTAAGTCACTTATAAAAAATGACATTTTTATGATAAAATAAAGTTTTGAATATTACCAAGCAATTACATAATCGGGGCCCTCCCTCCTTCCCCACAGATGGACATCAGGGCTCAAACGAATTGAAGTTTCTTGCTAAGTTGTACCTGTCAGTCCTGATAGTGGGCAGGACCCTGTCACCTACACTAGCGATGGTGGCGCCACTGCGAAATTTCAATTATTGGACTTTCATGGTAGGAAGCTAGTAGCTATGTAATTGCTTTGTAAGTATATATAAAACTTTATTTTATCATAAAAATGTAATTTTTTCATTGTTTTCAGGGAGTGAGGAGCCAGTGTTCCTAGTCCTTCCTTGGTCAGAAGATCGGCTTCTGGCATTTGGTCCTCTTTTGAAGAGGACTGATGGGACTCACAATGACGTTACTATGAGTATTGCTACATCCGTGGCTTCATGCATGGGTGCTGTGATTGCATGGGGTCCTCCAGTCCCTAGGGTACTGGTAATGATCTAGTTAGCAAGGCTGACTGGTCTGGGACCCTCTTGACACTACCCGTGCTTTGTGCACAGGTGGAGCCACTGTGGGGTTCCTTAGAGCCCAGGGGTACCAATCTGGCCTAGCTAGCCAAGGAAGAGGGAGAGAATGTAAAGATAGAATTCTTTCCCTTTGACTGCTGTTGTAAGAGGATGCCTGTCAAGTCATTTCTCCATGATTGTGACTTAGGAGTATATACACTGTGAGAAGGATACCTACTAATCTCCTTTCTGGTTCTGATACCTCTAACTCGCTTTCCTGGTGCATTTCCTCACTTTGTTCCTGGCTCAAGTGAGACCCCACTTTCAGAGACTTCTTCTCTTGAGGGGCTTCAAGGATGGATATTTTCTCAGATACACACATCCTTTGGCCCATTCGAAAGTGCCTACACTCTACTCTCAGGGAGCTTTTCTTTCAGGGCTTTCGATCACCTTTTCCTCAAAACCTTATGATGAGTCCATAATGTTGTCAGCTTTTATTCTTTCATAAGACCCATCTAGATGGGGAGGGGTGCACACCTGAGAGATCTCTTTGCTTGCTTGAGGTGTGCTGACAGAGAATAACTTTCATCTGCACATCAACATCTTGTGAATATTTGCGGTGTTGATAGCTGCAACATTCAGAGATTGTGCAATGGTCACTATAGTTTCAGTGAGTAACAGCGGGTTGCAATGCAGATGCATGAATAGGGTCACCCCGATGTTGAGCTGTCAGTCAGGGATATTCCAGCTAGAAGGAATGGTTTGGTAAAGCATCTCAGCTACTAGGACCAGCAAATTGGGACTGACTGGTCTCTACTTTCTTGTGTGGGGAAATATTGTTTAAACTTAGGAGAATTTCAGTGATCAACTTGTTTGCCAGGAGAATTCCAGTGATCAACCTGTTTGCCAGAAGAATTCCAGTGATCAACCTGTTTGCCACACAGTTATACAGGAAGCTCCTGATGGACTCTTCTCCATTTTTAGACCTCTGAGATGCCTTGGAAATTGCCTTCCAGTCCTCCTGTCAGTCTGATTTGCTGTATGATCAACCAAGTGTTTGTCACTGTTATTTTCATATAACCGTAGTAGCTTGTCATTGGCTCAATGTGAGTGTTATCCTGATCTGCCAGCTTCTTAGGTTGAGGCACCCAGAGATTCCTTTTTGTCCCACTCATTTCTGTTTGCCACATGCTTTGCAGTAGCCTCAAGTACCACATACCAAGGGCCATTCTCTGGTCACAGCTACATTACAACAGATTGCTGACTTGCTTGTCCACTCCCTTACTGTATAGAGTTTTTCATGCTCATAGGAGATTTAAACATTTGTGCCCACCTTGTTAGGTATGGGGCGTGGAGTGGGATGTGACTTTTGTCGTTTCTACTCTGACTCAGGTGCCGTAGAACCCTTGGGAGAAGCCTGAGATTACAATCTCACTCTCAAAAATTGTTGTCCTTACTGTTGTTGTAGTGTGTTGACGAGTTTCACAGCCCTTGTATTTCATATGGCACTTGGAGGACTTGGGGTTCCTCTTGTTTTTGCTGTTCATTATTTTGTGGCAAAAACCCAGAACCCATCAGTTTCTGATGAGAGATTCAAAAATTATTTGTAATTATTTGTAGCAACAGCTCAGAACCAATCAGTTTCTGAAGAGAGATTCCGGAATTTTAGGGATACCTTTCCCTGAGAATGTTTGGCGGGGGGCGGTGGGGGGGGAGCAAGATAAGATGCAAACCCAATCTATTAAGCCAAAGTGACGTGTCTGTTTGTAGTACCAGCAGGCACCAGAAAGTGGTGTCCAAAAACACCCTTTTGAGTGGGAAAGCATTATCTGCTATGTTCTGCAAACTGTACCTCTCACTTAAGCTGAGAGTCTGTATAGAAGATGAAGGTTTGCATTCTCATAGGAATAAATCGGCTTTGGAAGACAATTGTCAGCATTTTTCATAGCCATACAAACTTGACACACCCATATTGGCTACTTCTTTGATTGTTCTTCTTCCCTTTTCTATATGTTCCCTTAAAAAAACACAAACTTTAAGTCTATTTTCCTTCTGATCTCCAAATTGCTCTTTTACATATTCTTGTTATAAAATCCACTCAAAGGATTTCAGCCATCAGCATGAGCATTTTGCAGATACATTTCCAGAATCTATATTTTTTCACATCAGGATTTTTTATATACCATTTGTCATACAGTCTAATCCTTGATGCCCAAACTATTGCTACTTGTTCTTATTGCTCTCGCAACTTCTGCTTCGCAACTTATGTCACCTAGGTAACAGAGATATTTTGCCTCTTCCAAGTTCTGGCCTCCACAATAACATTATCCACCTCTAATTCTCCTTGGTTGGCTATCAGATATGATTGGGATTCTTATCGATCTAAACCCTTCAACAATCCTGTTTGCCATATGTCCAAGTGAATAGGTTCGTTAGGTTTAGGCTTGAACTTTGTCTTCGGTATATTGTTTAGATAAATGTTGCTGAAACTTTTGATTATGTTTAAAGTCAAGAGTATAAAATGTACAACAAAATGTTTGAGGAATTCAGTAATGAGCTAAAGTCTGATAATGGACATTGCTGAATTTTGGAGCATAGCGTTGATTTTTGCAGTGTATATTAGACTTGAGATAGTCATACATTCCAGAGTGTATCTATCTTCATTGGCCACTATATTTTTAGGTGAACTTTCTTGTCACTGTAAGGATATTTTCCTATAAGGAAGAGTGTTTCAGTAATATAGAATGCATGACAATGCATTATACATTACATTCTCTCATGGATGTAAGGTGATGTTACTGACACTTATCATGTAATAGGAAAGTATGTTAACTGTGCTTGTGTAGCAGAGTGGTTCAGAATTCCACTGTAGGAAGTAATTAAGATTTTTGCAGCATTTGTGCATACCACATCTACAATGCTTTTTGTGTCCCAGTTTTTTCTGTTATGTCAAGTCTACCTGTTTCACTGGTCAAATTTTCATGTCTTTTCAAGATGAGTCTATAAATGTAAGTCTGTGGTCTAGTTTAGCTACTTGACATTGAGTCTTGTTCATAGCATTTTAAATAATTGTTTACTGTTACACTTGAGTTACATGTCTTTTTATTTTGAAATGTTTTATTTCAGTTTCCCATCACAGCACTCCGTGAGATAAGAATTCTCAAACTGCTGAAGCATGACAATGTTGTAAGTCTACTGGAAATCAGTCGAACTAAAGGTGGGTTGATTAATTTGATGACATCTGGTGATATTTTTATAAAATAAAAAGTTTCTGGATGATGATAATAGTTTTTGTAAGTGAATAGCAGTTCAAGGGACAATGCCCTTAGCGAGTGTATATATCTGCTTGTAACATGAACACTTAATAGAGCATTTTTAGAATATTGCTATGAAAAAAAGACAAAGAAGTAAAAAAAACATATATACTTGCAAGGAGACTTGTATCGACCAAGAATTGTAATCAAGGAAGCTTTCTGAGTTATTGGGCACAGAGAGACTAATGCATAAACCAGGACCTTTGATCAAGGATATTTATTTGCCTAATCATAGTAAAATGGAACTACAGTAAACCCCCCCGTATTCCCATTCTCATGATTCACAGACTCACCTATTCGCGGATTTCTCAATGAAACATATATACACATTATTCTCAGAAAATTCGCCCATTCGTGGTATTTTTTACTAAGAAATATTTACTAATTACTGTATTTTCTTATCATTTTCATGACTAAATGTACTTTTTGTGATAAAGCTTAAAATACTTAGGTATAAGCATTTTTAGAGTTTTTTTTGTTTGAACTATCAAAATAGGCAGTTCTAAGTGTTTTTAGTGGGGTTTTAAGTATTTGTGGATTTTAGCTATTCATGGGGGTGTAGTACGTGATACCCTGTGAATACGGGAGTTTACTGTACTCACCTTAGTAGTAGCAATACAGACTTAGCTCTATGTGCATCAAGTATAGTAGACAGATAAGATTGGAATACAGTTGATGACTTGTACCCCAGTGACCGTTTCCGAATACAGTAAACCCCTCGTATTTGCAGGGGATGAGAACCGCAACCCCCCCCCCCTGCAAATAGCTAAAATCCGCAAATACTTAAAACCCCTCTAAAAACACTCGGAATTGCCTATTTTAATAGTTTAAACACAAGAAAACCCTCTAAAAATGCTTATGCCTGAGTATTTTAATAGTTTTATCACAAAAAGTGCATTTAGTCATGAAAATATGAAAATACAGTAATTAGTGAATATTTCTCAGTAAAAAATACCACGAATGGGCAAATTTTCCGCGAATAATGCGTAGATACATTCCACAGAGAAATTCGCGAATCTTGAGAACACGAATACGGGGGGTTTACTGTATAGTATTAATTTACTTATTACAGAGTAAACCTGTAAAGCTTGTCCCTCATTATAATATAAAGGAGATTGGGAGTGATATGAATTGCATACTAGGAATATCCCACCATTTGCCAAGTACCTGGTTATCACACAACTAGTTACAAAATCCAAAATTTTACCTCACTTCAGCCAGATTCGTAAATCTTCATAACAATAAAATGACAACTGAACACTCTAAAGGTAACAGTGATCCCTTAAAACTTGCTTATCACTTGAAAAATCAAATTAAGTTTATCAAGTTATGTGTGAGGTATTGAGATATAGTAGATAAAAAAGGCATCACTCTGATATATCAAACAACTGTAATTGTTTCCCTGGTCTTAATTCACTTTAGTTCTGCTAAAGGAGAGCAAAATATGTCTATCACTTACCATGTGCATACACAAATAACCTTATTCACTGGTGTTCAAAAATGAAGCACTCTTTTTAACCCTTAAACACCGAGCCTCTATTTACAAAAACGTCTCCCGTATGCCGGCGGCGTTCGGGAGTTAGCGCCGAAGCGGAAAAAAAGTATTTTTCAAAAAATCACAGCACGCTTAGTTTTTAAGATTAAGAGTTCATTTGTGGCTCCTTTTTTTGTCATTGCCTGAAGTTTAGTATGCAACCATCAGAAATGAAAAAAAATATCATTATCATATATAAATATTGAAATATATAACAGCGCAAAAAAAATTTTTCATATATAATTTTATACAAATCGCGCTGTGAGCAAAACGGTTAAAGCTAACAGGTTATTTTGTTTTTCTTTGTATTGACACTAAATTGCGATGATTTTGGTATATAACAAATTGTAAAACGATCAAAGCAACACAGAGAAAATATTATCACAAAATGATGCATGAATTGAACGCTGGACGTAAAAAAATGTTTTTTCAAAATTCACCATATATCGAAATATTGTGCTAGAGACTTCCCATTTGTTGAAAAATGAAGCTAATTGATTGAATATTACTAGACTGTAAGTGTTTTAGCTTACAATTGCAGTTTTCTACCATTTCAGTCGAGTTAAAGTTGACCAAAAGTCGAATTTTTTCTATTTATCGTGATTTATATGAAAATATTTCAAAATTGATAAAAGCTACAATCATGAGTTATTTTCTGTTGTATTGTACATGAAATTGCGCACATTTTCATATATAAAACTTTATGTAACGACTAATATAAAACAGTGCAAACATTACGACAACGTGATTTAAAGAATTTTTGAGATGTTCGCCGAAAGTTACCGCAGCGGATGTAAGGAAAATGTTTTTTCAGAAATTCACCATAAATCGAAATATTGTGCCAGAGACTTCCAATTTATTGCAAAATGAAGGTAAATGATTGAATATTACTAGAATGTAAGAGTTTTAGCTTACAATTGCGTTTTTTTTACCATTTGGTCGAGTTAAAGTTGACCAAGGTTGAAATTTTGGCAGTTTTCTTGATTTATGTGAAAATATTTCAAAACTGATAAAAGCTACAACCATGAGCTATTTTCTGTTGTATTCTACATGAAATTGCGCACATTTTCATATATAAAAGTTTATGTAACGACTAATGTAAACGATGCAAACATTACAACAACGTGATTTAAAGAATTTCTGAGATGTTCAGCCGAGTTACCGCGGCGCAGATGTAAGGAAAAGTTTTTTTTTTTTTTCAGAAATTCACCATAAATTGAAATATTGTGCTAGAGACTTCCAGTTTGTTGCAAAATGAGGGTACATGATTGAATATTAGTAGAATGTAAGAGTTTTAGCTTATAATTGCGTTTTTTTACCATTTCGGTCGAGTTAAAGTTGACCAAAGGTTGAAATTTTGGCAGTTATCGTGATTTATATAAAAATATTTCAAAACTGATAAAAGCTACAACCATGAGTTATTTTCTGTTGTATTCTACATGAAATTGTGCACATTTCCATATATAAAACTTTGTGTAACGACTAATATAAAACGGTGCAAACATTACGACAACGCGACAAAAGAATTTCTGGCGCGGACGTAAGGAAAAAGTTTTTTTTTCAAAAATTCACCATAAATCAAAATATTGTGCTAGAGACTTCCAATTTGTTGCAAAATGAAGGTAAATGATTGAATATTACTAGAATGTAAGAGTTTTAGCTTACAATTGCGTTTTTAACCATTTCAGTCGAAGTCAAAGTTGACTGAAGGTTGAAATTTTGGCAGTTATCGTGGTTTATATGAAAATATTTCCAAACTGATAAAAGCTACAACCATGGGTTGTATTTTTCTGTATTTTAAATGAAATTGCACACATTTTCACATATAAAACTTTATGTAACGGCTAATATAAAACAGTGCAAAAATTACGACAAAATGACTAAAGAATTTCTGAAATTTTCGGTCGAAAGTTACCGCTGGCGTAAGGAAAAAGTTTTTTCAAAATTCACCATAAATCGAAATATTGTGCTAGAGACTTCCAATTTGTTGCAAAATGAAGGTACATGATTGAATATTACTAGAATGTAAGAGTTTTAGCTTACAATTGCGTTTTTTTACCATTTCGGTCGAGTCAAAGTTGACCGAAGGTTGAAATTTTTTGTAGTCGACGTACGGTACGTCCACTTGGCACCCAACAGACAATTTTAGTCGACGTATGATACGTCCAGTAGGCGTTTAAGGGTTAAAATACAAAAATTTATTTCTAACTCAGTAGTTATAATTAGAATTCACAATCTGAAAAAAATTTACTATTACTTGAAAACAATACAAGATTTAATTAACTCTTAAACAAGACTAATTCACGAAAACTTTAATTTATCAGGAAATTACGTTAACTAAGCAAAATTCAAACTATTAAGATTTACTGAAGATTTGAAAAAGAAATCTTGACAAATGAAAATCAAATCAGGTATGCAATGTTAAAGTATCAACATATGTGAAATGTTAAGTAGATAAATGTTAAATCACCAACACAAAAGTTTAGGTGACACTATGAAATTGCAAACACACGAACACACAAAAATGCAAAAACAGGAACATACAAAAATGCAAAATCAAGAACGCACAAAAATGCAAAAACAAGAACTTACAAAAAATGCAAAAAAGATTTATCAGCTGTAATTTCACTAAGTCCAAATCTATCTGACACTTATTTTACCATGGTAAAAGTAAGTACAAACCACTTTACCTTATACAAGTTTCAGAATGCTAAGTTTCTGAACACTTTTACAAAACTCTTGCTGCAGCTCAAAACACTCTTTTTATCTGGCGCTGTTACAGTAACAGTTTCCAAAAACTCATATTTTAACTTATATGTTTGAAGTGTGACCATGAATTTTGTTGTTTGGAGGTGACCATGATCTTGACACTCTTCTGAAGGATGAGAGAGAGAGAGAGAGAGAGAGAGAGAGAGAGAGAGAGAGAGAGAGAGAGAGAGAGAGAGAGAGAGAGACCAACCTAACTCTATAGAGTCTCTGTCTGAACTGATCAACTTCCCAAAATTCTACTGTAAGAGTAAACCTGTGTTGCCAGTTAGGCATTTTTGGAAATGGGTCATTCTGGGTTTCTTCCCTGGGAAAAAACAGGAATAAACAGTTTCTTCCCTGGAGAAGGGAAAATAAACAAGATAACTTTTTTCCCTGGCTCTAGAGAGCTGTATAGGCCTGTCCTCTCATCTGTATAATTGACAGGGATTTCCTGTACTTACACCTGTTCAAACAGAAAAGGCCTCTGGATCAGGCAGCTTATCTAAATATGTCATCCCATATCTCTTTAGCTAATGGAAGATTTCCTTTCTTAACAATTGTGCAAACAACAAACTTTTAGACCAGCCATGGTTATCTAACTTATCTTATCTCCCTTTTAGTTGACAACTTAGTGATTTAGGGTCTCTCTCATATAAAGGATTTCCTTTGGTCACCTACTTGACACCTGAACAAGCATTCAGGTGTGAACACAAGAGCCTAATAGGAAAATGCATCTTATCTCTAAAATCACACAGTACATGACAAACATGAGAGAATATATCAATAGTGCAGAAACTTATTAAATTTACAGAAAACTTACATATTGTAAGACATATTATAGTATGTAAAAGATAATTTTTGAAATGAACCGTAACTCTCCATTATACAGCTTTTACTTCCGTGCCATTGGTAGTTCAACTGATTAAAAAAAGAAACGAGAACACTTGGTTTTCTATGACTGTCTATCTTCTATCCATCTACTTCCCCCACCCTCCACCAGGGGACCAATAGGCATAAACACACATAGTTGATCAGTCTACTTCTGTCACTGGTTTCGGTAGGAGTTTGACAGATGCATTTGGTTTTCTGTTGGTTTGTTCTTTTATTTGTTCCTGTACAGTATACAAACCATCGGTCCTTTACAATAGGAATTACTTTCAGACTTTCAGTGCAGCTGGAAATGGCCGTTTAACCCTAAAGAAGGTGATGAAGTATGTAGTTAACTACCGACTATGGGTGTAACTCATGCCCACCCAGTTGGTATACACCCACTTTGCTTTTGGCCATTGGCGAAGAAGGACGTGCGCTCTTCTCCTCTCTGCCTGCTGTTTGACTTTGTTTACATTTTAGTGTATTGTTGATATTGCAAATACAACTCCTTGTTTTACTCTTGAGTTTATGCTTTCAGTATTTTGATATAGTTGTTCATACTGATATACGTAAACCCTACGACTTTTAGTAGCTGATGATGTGTCAAACTGGTTTTATCGTTGCCAAGGCAATGAGATTAAACTGGTTTTTTCATTATGGTTACGTGTTTTGCTGTGTGCCACGTTCGCTCAGGGAGAATTTTATTTCTTTGGTGTACGAAGGAAGGTTTGTATGCTGAAGTTTTCCTTGACATCTGTAATGTTTTAGTATTTTTCAGTTGTTGTAGAGATTGAATGCCTGGGAAGTAAGGGTTCTCTCGCCAGCAATACTTGCAGTATTGCCTTGTATGTTGCCAATGGCTCATTTTGCATTGTCTATGGGCTTGGAGCAACTGCTGATTGGGTTCCCACGGAACCCATGGCTTGGCTTGGTGAGAGGGAGAGAGAGTCCAGAGTGTGTGTGCTCATTCCTCCTTCACAGTCCTACACGGAAATGCTGTAAGGGTCCTGGGACAGTGATGCTGTTGTGGTAGAAGTTGAAGAAGAGAATCCTTTCATCACTGTTGTCTTCGCCTTCATTTACTTGGTGCTCTCCCATGTCTTTGGACTCGGGAACTGTGTTGCGAGTCCCTGCAACCCGGAACACCAGGTGCTCAGGTCTCCTCAGATATGACACGTTGAAGAGGTAACCTGTGCACCTATGCTAGTTCCAGGAAGTTTTTTCCTGGACTAGTTTGTACCGCCACCCCTATTTCTTCGGACACTTGGGTAGAGAGAGAGCAACCAATGATCGTTGTGTATGCGACTCGGAAGCTCAAATGCGCGAACCTCCAAGGAGAATTGTATCACTCCGGGTACTGTACTTGAGTTTCTTCGAAACCTGGAGTTACCTTTACCAGCACCGTGGAGTTATCTTCATGGACTGGTATAATCCTTCTTCTGCTCGAGTTTCCTCGGACACTCGAGTAGAGGGAGCAACCGATGATCGATTCGCTCGTGACTCAGAAGCTCCAGGTGTGAGAGTCTCGAGCGGGACTCACATCACCACTGGTACTTGGGTTTTCTCGAAACCCCGAGTTGCCTTTACTAGTATCGTGGAGTTACCTCCACAGACTGGATTATACCTTTGAATGATTAAACGATGGCAAAGGGGGCCATCTTTCCAGAGTAAATTTGTACATTCCATGTGTAGGCATTTGGTGCACAAAGTTTGTAAAGATTCAGTCCATATTTATGGGCTTTACCTGGATTGTACTGTAGAAATACCACTCTGCCACGAAAGGGAACCATTGACTCATTTATTAAATGGCAAGGACTTTCTCCATGTGAATATACTGATTTGAAACTTTGGTTCAGTTTGTCAAGGAGAGGTTGGATTTTATACAACCCATTTGACTCATCATCCAGATCACTGTCACTGAAGTCGAAGCACTTTAGGAATCTGCTATCATCAATCAAACCAACAATATGAACCTGTCAGGAGGCCATTGGAAATCGGATGACATCGACAC
Organism: Macrobrachium rosenbergii; assembly: GCF_040412425.1. Lineage (NCBI taxonomy): Eukaryota > Metazoa > Arthropoda > Malacostraca > Decapoda > Palaemonidae > Macrobrachium > Macrobrachium rosenbergii. Next base: position 84,463,891 of record NC_089744.1, on the reverse strand, counting down.
CTTAATCCTCAAACCCCTCCTGAGGAAGATGACCCAAGAAACGAGACCGCCAGATCCATTGCCAAACGGGAGCTAATGAGGCCAAAAACCACTAGGGAATTTGGTCAATCTCCTCCTCCTTGAGAAACGCCACCTCCATAACATCGGAGGCCTAGGGCCACACCTTTATGTTTTTGTATATATACAGTACCATTGTAACTTTCCACCTGTCCATATTCTACCAGTGAACAGGGGCACAGAAGCTAGTGCCTGAAATATATGGTTTCAACGTTTAAATAGTGTTTTATGGGCCTTCTTATATTCATATATATATATATATATATATATATATATATATATATATATATATATATATATATATATATATATATATATATATATATATATATATTATGTATATATGTATATATATATATATATATATATATATATATATATATATATATATATATATATATATATATATATATATATATATATATATATACACACACACACACACACACACACAGTAAACCTCCGTATTCAAGGTTCTCAAGGTTCTTGGACTCACACATTCGCCGGTTTTTTTCGTGGAACATATCTAGCCATCATTTGCGGAAAATTCGCCCATTCGCAGTATTTTTCAATGAGAAATATTCACTAATTACTGTATTTTCATATAATTTTCATGAATAAATGGACTTTTTGTGATAAAACTATTAAAATACTCAGGTATAAGCATTTTTACAGGGTTTTTCTTGGTTTAAGCTATCAAAATGGGCAGTTCTAAGTGTTTTTAGAGGGTTTAAGCATTTTGGATTTAACCTATTCATGAGGGGGTGTGGGACACATCCCCGTGAATACTGAGGGTTCACTGTGTATATATATATATATATATATATATATATATATATATATATATATATATATATATATATATATATATATATATATATATATATATATATATATATATATAGTTACAGTCGATCCTCGACTGTACTAGAACTCGAAATAATTGATTTCAACACTAAATGTTGAGTAAATTTTCGTCGGAGTTCAAACAACAAACCGGAATCCGACCTGATGAACCATATGATGTTTGTAGAAAAAGAGTTTCAAGTGTTGTCGCTAGTTGGCATTGTTGGTGGCGTTCTTCCCATGCTTATTTAAAAGCATTTAAAGCCCATTACAGTATTTATAAATCGAATTACTGTATGTCTGTTATCGTAAAATTAAGAAACAACGTAATTTCTAAAATTTTTCTTAATTTTATGATAACAGACATACAGTAATTCGGTTTATAAATACTGTATTATTGATTTCATGTGATAATATGGCTTGTTTTTTCAATGTTATCATTATTAACAACAGTTTTCATGTGTACCTGTTACAGTACATTCTGGTAGTGCCTATAGGCTACTTAGCCTAGCCTATGGCTCGGTATATCATCGGTAATACGGCTGCATTGGTCATAGGCCAACTTTTTTGATACAGTATGCATTTAAAATGTAAAAAGTGCTTCTGATACAGTAAGTTATTCAACTCTGAACCTATTTAATTTTAATTTGTGTAAAGTTTTGTATAAAAAGGCAAGGTTGGGGTAATGACTGGTGGTCAGGAATGGATTAATCCATTTTCAGCTATTTCTTATGGGAGAAATTAACTCAGAATTCGACAAAATCGAATCTCGACACTTCTTCTGGAACGATTAGCGTCGAGAACCAAGGTTCTACTGTATGTATATATATATATATATATATATATATATATATATATATATATATATATATATATATATATATATATATATATATATATACTGAATATATGTGTGAGTGTGTGTGTGGGCATTGTCTGTAAAATGAAAATATATTGAAAATCTACACATTTCAACTGACCACATGTCACATACATGTCATACAGGGTGGTGTGTACCATTTCCAGCCACACCTAGCATGATCCTCATCTGGTACATGTCGTATACAGTAATTCCTGAGATCATTATGAGCGATATGCACCATATCTGCCCATCCAAAGTGTGACCATATTTGGCACACAACACCTACAGAAATGTTTTAATCATTTTGGGCGACATGAACCATATATGACCACATCTAGTTTGTCCATATTAGGTACACAACGCCTCTAGCAAAGACTTTCATTATGTCAGGCGAAGTGTGCCAGATAAAGTCATGGTTTTTACACTGTCTGAGCACTCAGCTTATCTCATGGAAATACTATATAACATCTCAGTTAAATAGCTTGCTGGTTATTGATTTTATATGGGTTTAGAGTTATCGCCCACTGGGACAATTTGCAGAGTTGCCAATCACAGTCAACGTGTTAAAAAATGTTTGCCCCAAAACCACCCCCAGAAATTTCAAACACAAAGCTCATGAAAGGAAAATGAATATTGGGAAGCTGAAATACCTAGGCACAGTGATACTTGACACACTTTTACCTGGTGTTTGCAAAGCAGCCAGTCCAGGAGAACCATTCGTTTTCCTTGGTGCTGATTGGCTGTGTACTTTCGGCATCTGTGTTTGCAGTGTTAATCTGTGTGTATCTTTTTGAATTGTGCCCTAAGATACCTCCTAAATGCCCTGCTCCTAAGGCTTCTGGCAAAGAGCCTAAGCGCCAGAGGAAGGTCATGACGCTCCAGAAGGTAGGACTTCTGGATATGTTGAATGAAGGGAAAAGTTACGCCACAGTAGCATGTCAGTATGGCGTGAATGAGAGTACTGTGCAGTTCATCAAGAGTTAGGAAGGCCATGATTATAAGCTTCTACAGTAGTGCCAAGAAGGTTTCCACTGTGTGATAAGAGCATCGTGAAGGATGGAGTCGGCCTTGGTGTTTTGGTTTCCGGACTGCTGTAAGAACATCATCCCCCTCAACACCAACATCATTTGCGAGAAGTCATGACAACTACCAGCAGGTTTTGACTTACAGAAGGTGGCAACACAGAAGGTAGCAACATACAGGAAACAGACTGGAATATCCCTGATGGGGAATTATCGCCAAAGGGGAATTTATAAGTGATAAATGGATGGGCACTGCTGAGTCTCGATCCGTGACACGAATCGCATCCAGCAGCTCCAAGTCGGCGTTACCACTGAGCTTAGTTTTAAGATAGAGTTAATTTTTGGCTCCTTTTTGACGTACCTGAAGTTTAGTAGCGCAACCATCAGAAATGAAAAAATATCATATATAAATATTGAAATATATGACCGCAAAAAAAAATTTCATATATAATTGTATACAAATCGCGCTGTGAGCAAAACGGTTAAAGCTAATGAGTTATTTTTTTTTTTGTATTGTACACTAAATTGCGATGATTTTGGTATATAACAAATTGTAAAGCGATCAACTAACACAGACAAATATCACAAATGATGCATGAATTTGTATCGCGAATGTAAAAAATGTTTTTTCAAAAATTCACCATAAATCGAAATATTGTGCTAGAGACTTCCCGTTTATTTGCAAAATGAAGCTAATTGATTGAATATTACTAGACTGTAAGTGTTTTAGCTTACAATTACGTTTAAACCATTTTAAATTAATTAAAAGTTGACAAGGTCGAATTTTTCTATTTATTGTGATTTATATGAAAATATTTCAAAACTGATAAAAGCTACAACCATGAGTTATTTATTGTTGTATTCTACATGAAATTGCACACATTTTCATATATAAAACTTTATGTAACGACTAATATAAAATGGTGCAAACATTACGACAAGTGACGAAAGAATTTCTGAGATGTTCGGCCAAGTTAGCGCACGGACGTAAGGAAAAAGTTTTTTTCAAAAATTCACCATAAATCGAAATATTTTGCTAGAGACTTCCAATTTGTTGCAAAATGAAGGTAAATGATTGAATATTACTAGAATGTAAGAGTTTTAGCTTACAATTGCATTTTTAGACCATTTTACGATTAGAATTAAAGGATAACGAAGGTTGAAATTTTGGCAGTTGTGATTTATATGAAAATATTTCAAAACTGATAGAAGCTACAACCATGAGTTATTTTTTGTTGTATTCTACATGAAATTGCGCACATTTTCATATATATAACTTTATGGAACGACTAATATAAAACGGTGCAAGCATTACGACAAAGTGACGAAAGAATTTCTGGGATGTTCGGCCGAGTTAGCACGCGCGGATGTAAGGAAATAGTTTTTTAAAAAATTCACCATAAATCGAAATATTGTGCTATAGACTTCCAATTTGTTGCAAAATGAAGGTACATGATTGAATATTACTAGAATGTAAGAGTTTTAGCTCACAATTGCGTTTTTTGACCATTTCGGTCCAGTCAAAGTTGACCGAAGGTTGAAATTTTTTGTACTCGACGTAAGGTATGTCCGCTCGTCACCCGACAGACAAGTTTAGTCGACATGATACATCCAGTCGTTTAAGGGTTAGCGATATTTGTAGCTTCATGATTTGTACTTATAAATCACGGTGTGATAAAAATGTCACATATATATATATATATATATATATATATATATATATATATATATATCTTTTACTACTTGTCAGGATCGAATTAGGGCTTTCAATTGGAAGGCAAGGGTGCCACTAGGCTGATGGATATTGCCTATATGCAGTTTTTAATTTCATTTTAATTCATTCATCATTGTACCGAATGATCTATTGGGTCCTAACGCTTGGCCTCAGGCCTGGACCTAGTATTTTAATCTAATCCTTCAGGCCAGCCCTTTGAGATCTGAAAATCAGCTCAGTGGTCTGGTTAAACTACTTTATTAATAATAATAATAACATACAAGTCATAATAGAAGGGATAATTCGAATGAGATGCTGTCAGTTGGGTCATTGCTGAGTCGGGAAGTTGGGGAAAACACACTGGTATGCAAGCGGTTAGCTTGCCCAGGTAATTCCTTGGGTGCAGTTGCCCTCAGGTTCCAACTTCTTTTATGACTTGTATGGCCTAGTGGGCAGCACCTTTGCCTGTCAAATGAAAGACTTGGGATCAATCCTGATGTGAGTCAAATTTAGATATATATATATACGAGTATATATATATATACAGTGGACCCCCCATATTCTCGGGGATGCGTCCCACACCCCCCCGCGAATAGCTCAAATCCGCGAATGCTTACAATGCCCCTCTAAAAATGCTTATACCTGTCTACCATGAAGGGTCAAACACCAAAGTAATAACACAAAAATGCCAGCCTACATCAAATATACATTAAACTATTACCTTATTACTGTATTAATATTTGAAATGATACTAATATAATTTCAAGCCAAATCTCAAACATTTATCATTACATTTATACGTGCGTACTGTATGACACAGCTGTAGGTGAAAATAATCCAGTCCCCCCTACGTATTCAGCCACACATTTTCTTTCATACAGTTATAAGCCGTTCCGTTTTCTTTTCGGGGGGAACATTGGTATTTACATATACAGTATGTAATTCACAAAAAGAGAGAGAGACAGAAAATTTACAAAACGTATGCACATTTTAAAAAATTTAATACTACGTATATTTGTACTTGTCTACCATGAAAGGTCAACACCAAAGTACTGTATGCCTAAAAATACCAGCCTACATCAAATATACATTAAACTGTACCTTATTACTGTATTAATCTTTGAAATGATACTAAATATAATTTCAGTCATCTTAAGCATTTCATCGTTACATTTATACATTACATACTGTATGGCTTACAGCTGTAGGTGAAAATAATCCAGTCCCCTCGTATTCAGTCGCATTTCTTTCATACAGTTATAAGCCGTCCGTTTTTTCTTTTCGGGAACATTGTTATTTCACGTATATGTAATTCACAAAAGAAATTAAAAACTTCTTTAAATTCATGCACATTTTGAAATTTCATACTGCTGTATTTATATATTAAGATTACTACATCGTCAAATCACGCAATTTACTCACCAGCGATGAATGTTGATTAAAGATGATGATGAATTAGCTGTGCAGTGCGATGAATAATGATGAAGATATGACTGCACAGCAAAGCAGAGTTGTTACAACTCATCTGAGGGTGCCTCTTCACCTTCAGGAGGCACTTCTTCGGGTGATTTGGGAGGCACGACTTCAGGCGGTTGGGAGAGCTCTTCAGGCGATTGGCGAGAGAGCACTACTTCCAGGCGACTGGGAGGCACTTCTTCGAGGTGATTTGGGAGGCTTTGGAGGGGGCCTTACGTCCAGTTTGATAGAACATGGTGATAGGCAGCTGCTGTCGCTGCTTTTTCATGAGGTTTGATTATAGGGCTCCATGCTGAATCAAGCATGTTTGAAAACTTTAAGGAGTGTTCCCATAAGAAGGATCCCATGTTGAAACATACTCACGCAGCCACAGATCATTCTCTTAATGTACCATGAACGTTCCAAAGTCAGGCCGCTCTCCTCTTCCTCCTGCTCCTCCCCTGAACCCTGGCGTATCTTCTTCCTCACTGGCAGACTTCGTCAGCTCTTCCAAATCCTGGTCGATCAGGGTCAGTGAGCATCAATAAAGATTTTAATTTCATCCTGTTGAGTAATCACCGAAGCCTTCCCCACCTAAGTCCTCGCCAACTGGACAGCCTTATTAATGGCGAATGTTGAATTTCTTGAGGAGAGAAGCCCCTGTAATCATGAACACACTCGGCCACAACTTGTTCCAATAGCGTTCAAGTCTCCTTCTTCTTGTCATTCAGTGATGGCTGGTAAGTGCTCCAGACATGTGGCAATCGATGAATTTCTGCCAATATTCTTTAGTGTAAATTCTATCCTGTCATTGCAGTTACAAGGTGCTGGAGGGAGTTCCTGGTATGGGAGTGCCTTGAAGGCACGGATCTTGACCTGATCCATAGGCTGGAGGAGAGAGGTGGTGTTGGGAGGAGGAACTCAAACTGGACTCCCTTGTAAGAAAGATCGGAGAATTGGCCACCAGCATTATCCATATCAGTAACACCTTGAACTCCCATGGCCGTCGTTCAGGTATTGCCTAACTTGTGGGACGAAGCTCTGATGGAACTAGTACTCTGTGAGGCCTTTGGTGATCCAGGCCTTAGGGTTATGCATCCAGAACACAGGAAGCAATGCCTTGTTCTTATTCTTGAGGGCCCTGGGGTTTGCAACCTTAAATGAGGCCTGAACCCAAGCATGAAACCAGCTGCATTCCACATGATGAGGAGGTAACCCTCCTTCTGGGCCTTGAATCCGGAGGCTTTGGCAAGTCCTTCATAAGGTATGTCAGGCATCTTCAAGAACAGGCCAGTCTCATCCATGTGAACACCTGTTCTGGATGGTAGCCCTTCTCCTCGATGATCTTCTTAGAGCCTCCCGGATATTTCGCGGCTGCTTCAGTGTCTGCAGATGCCTTCCCCTTACAGAAGTAACAGACTTTAGAGTTGAACCGCTTTGAAATCGGTGGAACCACCCCTTGCTGGCCTGGAAACCTTGAGGCGCTGATGATGGTCCTGCGCGGGTTCCTTCCCCTCTTCTTCTTCTGCTGGTTCATCAAAGCCTAGAAATTCCAATTCGCCCCTTCTTCTTCCTCTGCCGTACTACGTGCGTCGCCTTCCTTAGCAGTTGATAACTGCTGGTGGAGTGTATCGTGCTTTCTTTCGCGAATAGTAGTGTTCAGTCGAGGGCGCGTTTTCTTCCACGGCAGTCCTTTATCCAGATTGCCAGAGCAGATTCCATTTTCACGGTGTTTTATCGCACTGTTGCAACTGTCTTTGCACTGCGAAGCGCTCATGCTACAGACTTGCGTATCTCCGCCTCTTTCTTCTTGATATATCTCACAGTGCTCTCATTAACACTGAAATGGCGACCAACCGCGGCAAAACTTTTGCCCTCCTTTAACATGTCAAGAAGTTTCACCTTCTCGAGTTTCATAACAGACTTCTTTCTTTTAGACTCTTTGCCAGAAGGCTTTGAAGGAGCAGGGCATTTTTTAGGAGGCATTTTAGGGCCGAATACCGCTGATGCACAAATATAAAAAATCGAAACGGACAGAAGCTTGGTTTCACAGGGTAAGATGCTGCGAACTATACGCACAATCTGAAGATGATGCCGTGGAGCGTCTTCCCAGATTTCCGTGTTCGCAAGTTGGTTGTGAATGTTCAGCCAATCAGCGCTAAGTGAACAGCCAATCAGCGCCAAGGAAAATGAATGGTGCTTCTGGATTGGCTGCTTTGCAGACAGCCAATAGTATGTCGGTATCACTGATCCTGGTACACAGCGTCCGTCGCGTTTCTTTGTATTTGCAGAAGGTGGCTTAGGTGAAGCTGCTTTTAAGAAAACAAATATATATTATTGAGAATTTTGCTGTGTTTCGTTAATATATTACAGTACTGTAATATTTGAAAATTAGTAAATCATTTTTAACTTACAAAATAATAACACAGCAGTCATTACAGTAATATATACTTTACATACATGAAAATGCTACGTACCGCAGATGTAAACATACGTACCCTGCAGTAGTCCTGTTGTCTTACGTATTTTAGATATGCTCGTACTACCCGTGAGTACTGTATCATCCTAAAACACTTTTTTGTATGTAATATTTAAAAATCATCTTACAACAAAACATTTTATAAAATATGCACGTACTGTATCATGAAGATCGATGTTAGTATATGCAGCGCAGCCAATAGTACCATGCGTATACGTAGTGGGAAATTTACGACAAATGACCCAATATAACCCACGTTTATTGCTATCTTACAACAAACATTTTATAAAATATGCATTACTGTATCGCGCCAGAAAGATCCGTGTTGATACTGTATATATGCAGCAACCAGTAGTACCATGCGTGCGTAGCAGCAAATTATCGGCAAATGACCCAATACTGTACAGTATAACATGTTTTACTGCTACTGTATCTCACGTTTGTGTGTTTTGCATGTACAGTACTATGGCCTAAAAATATTTTTGGAAATCGTGCATTAAGATGTCCTCTGAATGCTCTGCTTCAACTTCTAGACCTCTGGCCAATAGCCTACAATTACTGTAATGACTGATGAGAAGAAAGTACTGTAGACATGATTGTTTGTTAGAGGGCAAAAAGTCACGGAGAAGTAGCAGCCCATTACTGCATGACATTAATTGCGGTTGCCGCATTGAGCATGAATTTTGAGTAAAATACTCGCACAGCCCCTACCGTGCACCACCAACCGTTGCCATGTTCAAATACCTTAACATGACAGTGCCTCCCGTCATTCATCGTACTGCACAACTAATTCATCATCATCATCATCTACAGCATACTGAAATCAACATTCATCACCAGTTACTATCCGTATGATTTAACTTTACAGTACAGTACTGTATTATTTATTATTATTAAAGGTACCAATTAGTATTACATAATATTTAATATTATTTAATTTCTAATACCAATATGTACAGTACTGTAGTATAGTGTTATTATTGGTTTACATGATTATTTAATGTTATTTTACAATAAATATGAAAATACAGAATATTGCTATACGAAAAAGACAAAAAATCTGCATCCACGAATATGGAGTTTCCCGCGAATATTTTTGTCAGTCTGTATGGAAAAACCAGCGAATCTTGTGAAGTTTCGAGAATTTTTAGATAGGTTCCATAGAAAAACCCGCGAGTGGGTTAGTCCATGGAACCTTGAGAGCAGTCTGGGGTCCACTGTGTATATATATATATATATATATATATATATATATATATATATATATATATATATATATATATATATATGTATGTATGTATGTATATATAATTATAACTGTAATAGCCATACATAATCTTCTACCATCCCCCTGAAAACAAGACTAGAGAGATGCCCAACAATAAAATAAAAATCCCACACTTGGACAGTATTAAGATGCTTGGAAACTCTAACCCTTTTGCTTTTACCTACCTAAATACCTTAGCCAAATCCTTGATAAACGTGCAACAAAAGCCAGTCCCCAAAGACATAGAAGTTTACAAAATCCCTTGCCTGGATTGTGACCAATCTTATATCGGTTTTACAGGCAAGTCACTCCCCCCAGAGATTAATACAGCATAAACGTTCAGTTAGGTACGGACAACAGAGCTCAGCTATTTTTAACCACATAAATAACCAGAATCACAAAATAAACTGGAATTTGTCTCGTTTAATTTAGAACAGCAATTGTCAGTTCAAAAGCTGGATTTGGTGGAATCAACTAGCAAGCAAAGAAATGCGATTAACCTTTTAAGGCACTTGGGATTCAGTCTTACAGATAAAATCTTCCCTCCAACCAGTGATTGAGGAAGATTAAAGAGTGTCAACTGGTAGCGTAATGGCTGACATATGGACCTTCTGGTATAAATACTGCTTTTTCTGTAACTTTTTCATTTTTAGTTTCCTATTGTAGTTTTTTAGTTTCTGTTTTAGTTTATTATGGCATCAATAACCTAGGTGTTGTGATGCCAGTTTTGGTAGCTGTAATCAATCAGTCTGTTAAAGTTAATCAACCAAATTTCATGATGCAAGGGCCAGATCGCTGTTTTTGAACACAATAGTGACATGGGAACTGGAAGAAGAAATCTAGGAAATTCTGAAAGGTGACAATGAGAATGTCAGAAATTTCATTGGCTTTTATGTATGAAAGACTGTATTACAAATGTGGTGAAGAAGAGATGATGTTTGCAGAGGTTGGAAAATAGGTGTAGTTACATAATGGAAAGGGAAAAGAAGTATTCATGGTAGTTAAATACATAGAATGGCATATGTGTACCATGGGAAGGTTCAGAATTCATGGAGACAGTGTATAGGTGGACCAGATCAAATGAGTTTTTGTGGAAAGTGCACAAAACAGATAAGAGTGGGGAGGAATTCAGCAGACAATTAAATGGTTATGTTGACGATAAGGTTCTTGTATGCATTCATTTTTCGTTTTGGCTTATATGTTGTTGAATTATAGTTGTTTTTGATAAAAATTTTGAAATGACAGTTTTCATCTCTATTTGAAAATGATACTTAGTCCATACCTGTTGTTGTCTATGCTTTGTTTATTTATTGCTTGGTCAAGTCTTGTAAAGATGGAATCATTTTCCCTACTCTTGCAAACTTGAAAAATCAAATGCTTATTGCTTCCATAAGTATTAAGATAGCAAATATTATAATCCTGTTATTCAGGAGCTAATGTTCTTTAAATAGCATTACGATGCAGTACTATTAATTCATTTAGGTTTACTATTTTTTTATGATAGTTGAGTACTAGTAGGAGAAATAAATAGGTCAGTTAATAATGTACTGTTGATTTTGACCAAGTGAGGGCATAATGCTATATTTTCATCATGGAATATATAAAATTTGTGTTGTAGAGTTGTTCAAGAATTGAGAGATATTATGAATGTTTTACCTGTTCTATTTTCTTCCACAGGTCTGCCCAGAAGCGTGATCTTATCCACAAATTATCAGCTGTACAATCTCTGCTTGTTGATGTGAAGAGTGGGGTCAGATAGTCATCATTAACATGCTGACTCGCTATGCCCGCACCCAGTTTGTTGATCCCAATATTGGAGTAAGTGATTAAGACAAAACTTTGTGTTTGGGAAGACTATACTGTAAATTGTATGATAGTATTTAGCATAGGACTGAGTTTACTTTTAGTCATGTTTCTTTCTCTCCAACTCTAATAAGTTCGTACCTGATTTGTTTCGAAGACATTATTTGAATTTTTCCACTTGTCAATTGAATTTTAAATTTTATCATTTTGATAAGCGTAGTCGCTTGTTTCGTCCTCAAGGGGTTGCCTTCCATGGTTTACCAGAGCTCCATGGTGACCAGACTAATAACAAGGAATTTACCTATCTGTTGGTCTTTTTTGGCCAGGTATTGTGTCGTAATGATTAACATTATAACACGTAATGGAGTATATAGTGGACTCAACGATAAGAGGGCACTTTTCCTTATATTCAGCGAAGCTGAGCCCAGTTTTTCCAACATCAAAAGAACTTGCAAGAAAGAGAAGTGACTATTGCGCATCCGCCCTCTTGTTTACAACCAGGCCGTTAAAAGACCAAAAGGAGCCATTATCTCTCTTTGGTCACAAAGCCAGTTCGTTGTTACCAGTGCTCGAAAAAGTCTTTTTTCTACGTTTTCGTTATCATGGATCATGGAAACATCAAAAATAGCAAGATAAATGCTGAATATTAACTTCCAGTTAAAACAAGTTTTAGTTTTAAACTTTTGGAATTTATAATTTGTATTAAAGCTGGAACCCGGCTCGTTGATTGCTAGCCTAACTAGTTTCGTAAAACATTGATTGCTACCTAGTTTTGTAAAACGAAAATTATTTGAAATTCTAACTAAATGTTTTAGCCAAAAGAAATGCTCCACAACTTATTATTAATATGAATCCTTTCATATACAATGTCTACAATAATATAGGCAGTAAGTGAGAATAATTTAGATTAGTTTAATAGTGGCTGTTGTCTGTAGCCTATGTCCTTGGATTACATTATCCTAAGTGGCCTACCTTAGACCAAGACCTGGGATCAGATAACAATAATATCTGGGCAAAGTAAATCAAATAACTAACAATAAAGATACATATTAGTATAAATTTTTTCCCTTTATATAAGCCTGTGCACTTAAGCATTATTAGCTAAATAATCCCAGGACTAGCCTAGGCATTACCTTATATCAAGTTAGTGATAACTTTTCATGGAAACATCCCATTTTGGACTAGAATTGTTAGCCTAGACCATGTGACGTAGGACAGATGAAATCGTAATCTGTGCTGGATGAGATAGCACTTTAGAGCTACATACTAAAGTAGGCTAATTGTGGTTTTATGTAACTCATACACCTAAGTGTGAATTAAATAATCCAGATTAGGCAGTGGCCTAGTTAGAGTAAGTCATTAGCCTGGCTATAAGGTTACATTAGTGATTGCTGTTTTATAGTGACTAAATAGCCTAGGATTGGATATAAACAACAGCCTTGGTTAGACAAAACATAGTTGACTAATATATGGCCTAGCCTATACATTTAAGAGTGATCTATAATAATATGGTTAGACGAAAGTACCTATACTGAGTTAGAAAGAACAAATAAGCCTCAATAAAATAACCTAGTTTTTTACGACTAGGTAGATTTACATGCTAGTAGGGTCTTAGGTAGCCTGTATCCTTAAATGTGATCTGCAAATTTAGAACGAACAGTAACCAACCATATTGAGTAGGAGCCCTTTTAAGGAATACCCTACTATTATCCTAAAACAGTGATGGCCAAATCAGATGAAAGGGTAGTCTCAGCCACATAAAGCAAATTATAAAGAATTGTTTTCTGTATAGTTTATATGTTTCAAGTTGTAAATAAGCCTTGAATAGATTCTTGCAAGAACCTTCTAAGAAATCCGCTATTCTTGGCTTAGCAGTGATTATACTAGAATTATTACCTAAGCTATAAAACCAGTAGTTTGGGTTAGTTAAATTAGTTCATAGCAGTTAGTCTGAATGGCATGACAATTGGAATTAAAAATTTCCTTGGCCATTGCAAAAGGAGCTAACAGTGTATAAGTAATACAGCTTTATACAGGTATGAAAACTAACCCTAAATAGTGGAGTTTAACATAGATAATTATTTAAATATTATAACTGCACATTTCTAATCAAGTTAACCTGTAATATGGAAACTGTATGAGGAACCACAGGCGTGTCCTCACTTAAAACAAATAATACTAACTAGGTTCTAACAACTTGCTTTATATCACTACAGGGCCACCATTAGGCAGGATCCTCAGTTCAAGTGTTCTGTAGCAAATTGCTTGGTTCACTTTTTGCCAGTGGGTACTGCCCATACCACCTGCCATGAGCATAGTCCTTGTAAAAAACAAGGAAAATTTGCTTGGTCGCCAGATGTGAGCGAGATTTGTAGTATGCTCTGGCCAGTATAAGGCAAACAGCTCCTTTTAAGGTGTCTCAATGGGTCCTAGGGTTTGGTAGGGGTGAGGAAGAGGGAGATTATATCTTTCCGGCAGAACTCCAGCAGGAGATATTCAACCCTTCCTCTGAACATCAGTGTTTGGGCCAAAACCCAGTAACATCAGTCCCCAATACCTCCCAGGTTAACCCGCAGAGGAAGTAGAGGAATCTTTACATGGAGTTGACATTCTTATTAAAAAATATGAAGTGGACATTGCCATCGAAATGGCCCTGCTGAACCCAGAAGGCTCAGGGACACAAGTTTTAGCTAGCCATGGGAGAAACCTTCCAGAAGTAATTCTATTCCCCATGCAGCTATCGTTGCTGAATAGGATCTTTCCCCCAAAAGGGATACTGGGATCCACCTAACTCAAACTGAAATGTCTAAATTTTCAGAGGTATATTAACTTGCCCAGGACTTCTGCCTTGATTAGCAGGCAATTACAGTTCAGTTGCTAAACTCAGTTAGATTGGTAGCTCCCCAAGGGATACACAGTTTGCAGCAAGTTCTAAGGGATACACAGTTTGCGATAAGCTCCCCCAAAAGGGGGTACACAGCTTGCTGCATTTGGTCAGTTCCATAAGGAAATCGAGTACCATCAAAGATGCCCTTGCCACAGAATGGCAATATGTAAGGGACATGAAGCATGATTCTGAAAAGGAAAGTAAGTCAGTCATGCGCACCAAAGTGCAAGTACTACATCCTGTAACTGAAATGTGTGTAGATACAAATACTGCTCAATCAAGGTCTGATGTTAGAATTCTGATTAGAAACAACAAATGGGTCAGTTCAGAATACAGAACTTCAGACCAAAATATAATAGGGGCTCCAATATTCACCCTGATGATACTGATAATCCTTGAGGCAGCCTCAGTAATGCCCACTTTCCCTCGATGGCAAGTAGGTAGTGATGGGAGGAAAACTATGATCAAAGTTGTAAATGTAGAATTTACAAGTGGCAGCATTCCCTAATACAGAATGGCACCTGGTACCATCTTCACCAGACATGGAGAAACCACTAACAGAAATGGTTTTCTTACCTATACCTATAGCATTAAAAGCCATAGAAATTGCCCTTTACTAGGTCAATGAAAAATGGATCTCCACTTCCATTTTGAATAAGACCCAAGTTGCTCACCAAGTAACCCCAGCCCTCTGTCCCTTCACTTTCAAATAATCATGTGAATAGATTTTCCAGAGTGGTAGTGACTGAGAAACAGAGACAATGGCAGAATTAAACCATCTGCCACGATCATCCCAGTTTCAGAAAATTTCACCAAGAATGGGCAAATCATCTTTTACGGGTCTTGAAAAATGGATCTCTACTGTACTTCCATTTTAGACAAGACCAATTGCTCATAAGTAGCCCCAGCCTTCTGTGCCTTCACTTTCAAATTATTAATCATGTGAAGACAGATTTTCAGAATTTGTAGTTGAAAATTTTGCTAGCCTAACCTGTCCTTCAATGATTCAATTATGTGATCCACTTACCTGTTCACATTGTTCTTTTTTCACTATGCAATCTCGGTTACGACAACAAAAACCACAAAACAGACTTAAACCCAACTATTATCGACCTAACCTTCAGAGAGCTCTCTCTACCATGCCACCATTTTTTCAACACTCCCACCCCCATTTATTTACGTTTTTCTCCCTCCCGCCATTTTCGTCCTATGATTTCACAACAAGAAGATACTTTTTAAACATAAGGAATGCTTTGCTATAAAAACGTCTTACAAAATTAAATATGTGCTTTCTTTTTATACGTTTTGTAATGCCCATATAACTACCAATCCAGAAAATAAAAATAAAATAATGATTAATATAAAACTAACATATATAATCACATATCTCCTTCTCCCTCCTCAGCCTTTTCTTATCTATCCTCTAATCTCCAGTATTCTCCAATTCTTTACCCTCTACATAATTCTAATGCTTTCCCCAGAAACTCCAGCTTTGGTCAATATATCAGCTATTTGATGCTTTCCTTTTATCCATCTCACCTCACTTATTTCTCCAGATTCTATTGTTTCCCTTATTGCTGCAACATCAGTTTTTAACCCTTAAACGCCTACTGGATGTATCATAAATTAAACTAAATTGTCTGTTGGTGCCAAGTGTAGACGTGCACATCGTCGACTACAAAAAATTTCAACCGGTCAGCTTTGACTCAGCGGAAAATGGTCGAAAAACGCAATTGTAGCTAAAACTCTTACGATATGTAATGTTAATCATATTCATTTTGCAACAAATTGGAAGTCTCTAGCACAATGTTACGATTTATGGTGAATTTTGAAAAAACTTTTTTCTTATGCCACTTGATAACTCGGCTGAAAATTTCATAAATTCTTTCGTCATTTGTCGTAATTTTTGCACTGTTCTATTAGCCGTTACATAAAGTTTTATGTGTATGAAAATGTGTGCAATTTCATGTACAATACAACAGAAAATAACTCATAGTTGTAGCTTTTATCAGTTTTGAAATATTTTCATATAAATCACGATAACTGCCAAAATTTCAACCTTGGTCAACTTTGACTCGACGAAATGGTCAAAAACGCAATTATAAGTAAACTCTTACATTCTAGTAATATTCAATCATTTACCTTCATTTTGCAACCAATTGGAAGTCTCTAGCACAATATTTCGATTTATGGTGAATTTTTGAAAAAACTTTTCCCATACATCCGTACCAAAATTCTTTAAATGCGTTGTCGTAATGTTTGCACTGTTTTATATTAGTCGTTACATAAAGTTTTATATATGGAAATGTGTGCAATTTCATGTAGAATACAACAGAAAATGACTCATGGTTGTAGCTTTTATCAGTTTTGAAATATTTTCATATAAATCACAGTAACTGCCAAAATTTCAACCTTCGGTCAACTTTAACTCAACGAAAATGGTAAAACGCAGTGCAGCTAAAACTCTTACATCTAGTAATAGTATTCAATCATGTACCTTCATTTGCAACAAACTGGAAGTCTCTAGCACAATATTTCGATTTATGGTGAATTTTTGAAAAAAAAAAAACTTTTTTCCTTACGTCTGCGTGCGGTAACTCTGCCGAACATCTCAGAAATTCTTTCGTCATGTTGTCATAATGTTTGCATCGTTTTACATTAGTCGTTACATAAACTTTTATATATGAAAATGTGCGCAATTTCATGTAGAATACAACAGAAGATAGCTCATGGTTGTAGCTTTCATCAGTTTTGAAATATTTTCACATAAATCACGATAACTGCCAAAATTTCAACCTTCGGTCAACTTTAACTCGACCGAAATGGTCAAAAAACGCAATTGTAAGCTAAAACTCTTACATTCTAGTAATATTCAATCGTTTACCTTCATTTTGCAATAAATTGGAAGTCTCTAGCATAATATTTAGATTTATGGTGAATTTTTGAAAAAAACATTTTCCTTCGTCTCGCGCGATATTTCGGCGAACATCTCAGAAATTCTTCGTCTCGTTGTCGTAATATTTGCACCGTTTTATATTAGTCGTTACATAAAGTTTTATATATGAAAATGTGCGCAATTTCATGTACAATACAACAGAAAATAACTCATGGTTGTAGCTTTTATCAGTTTTGAAATATTTTCATATAAATCACTATAAATAGAAAAAATTCAACTTTCGCTCAACTTTAACTCGACCGAAATGGTCGAAAACTGCAATTGTAAGCTAAAACACTTACAGTCTAGTAATATTCAATCAATTAAGCTCATTTTTTCAACAAGCGGGAAGTCTCTAACACAATATTTAGATTTATGGCGAATTTTTGAAAAAAACATTTTTCGTCCGCCAGTGCAATTCATGCATCATTTTTGTGATAATATTTTCTCTGTGTTGCTTTGATCGTTTTACAATTTGTTATATACCAAAATCATCGCAATTTAGTGTATAATACAACTAAAAAAATTAATTCATTAGCTTTAACACGTTGTACTTACATGCGATTTGTATACAATTATATAAGAGTTTTTTAGCGCTATCATATATTCCAATATTTATATATGATAATGATATTTTTCATTTCTGATGGTTGCATACTAAACTTCAGGCAATGACAAAAAAATGAGCCAAATGAACTCTTAATCTTAAAAAACTAAGCGTGCTGTGATTTTTGAAAAAACTTTTTTCCACATCGGCGCTAACTCACCGAACGCCGCCAGCATACGGGAGACGTTTTTGTAAATAGAGGCTCGGCGTTTAAGGGTTAATCTCTTACTACTTACTCCAGTACTTGATTTTATTGCAGTCATTAGGGTTTTACTATCAGTTTTTCTGGTCTTTAATTTTTCTCCTCTACTATATCTTCCCACAAATGTTTGAAATATATCAATCCTTCTATGGCCTCCCCCACACTTAGAGCTTCTGTATAGCTAAATGGTGGAATTTGCTACTCTTCTGGATTTTCTGGATTTCCACACCATATGGGCCTATCATACCATCTGTCAGTATCACATAACCTAGTTGAGTCTGACCATCTTCAATATTCCTGAATGAAGCATCTGCATAGGCTTCCCAATAAATCTTTTCTTCTTCTAACTCACTTATTATCACTTCTCCCATTATGCTCTTAGTTTTTCTCACTATTTTAATCAGCTTTCTCATATCTTGAGTCGTTCCTTCTTTAAAAGCTTTACTTAATTCACTAACATCATATGATATTTCTGGCTTGGTATGTAGTGATACCCAGATTGCTGTCCTACCACTGATCTATATTCTGTGCTCCCTTTTGTCCTAGTACTCTATTACCCATAAATCTTCTGGCTTCTGGTTCTCTTATAGAGATTTATATACTGCCACTGAAGATTAAGGCAAATTCCATTTTCCTTTGCTCTACTATTACTCCTATATACTTAAAACTTTTACTTTGCTTGTTCTCCTACTTGCAATTTCCCAATTGTTTCTTCTAAAAATCCTTCAGTTCCTCTCCATAGCAAAAATCATCTACATGTGTACATAAAATACCGTTCAATTTATTGTCTTTCTTTCAAAAAGAATATATTAGTTCTAATCTACTTCTCTCGCCTTTAAGCTCCTCCACCACTTTTACCTTACAATACCATGCCTTTGCTGCATCCTTGAGCTATAAACAGTTTTCTTCAGTTTCCATAATCACTCCAACCATCTTCTTCTAGGTGGTTTAAATATACCTCTCATTGTATTTCATCACCTTGCTTAGATATGCAGTTTTACATCTAACGTATAATAATTCCAATCTTTCAGTTTTACATTACTGTCAAACAAATTTTAAAATTTCAGCATTGCATGTAGAACATCTTTTCATTCAGCCATTTCTTCTTCAAAACCTCAACTACCAATCTTTGCTTTACATGTCCCTTTTCCCCCTTTTACCTTTTCAGTTTACTATACATCTTGTAGATACAGCTTTTGTCAACATCATTTACCTCCTCATATACCTTGTTTTCTCTCCAACTTTGTAGTTCTTTTTCTTGCTTCAATTACACTTCTGTTTTTTCGAATCCTATGACCTCTTCTTCATCTTCAATTTTTCTACATGACTATAATCTCTTAAGTTAACCATCACTTGTCACCTGACTGTGAGTCTTCATGTTATGCAGAAACAGCCCAAGATTTCACTTGATCTTTTCCTGCAAGACTCAATATAGTCCTCTTCTACTTGTCCTGTATTTTTGTTTATAGATCTAACTCTATTTCCCTTTCTGAATTTGGGTATCTCTTCTACTAACTCATCTTCTATTACCTCACTTTCTTCTGTTACCTCACTTTCCCCTTCATCTTCCAGTGTTTCTTCTGCCAAATCTCTTTCTGTAGTCTCTTCTATATCTGCATTCCTTCTCCAGCCAATTATCATCTCCTTTCCTTCCTGCCCATGTATATTCCCTTCCTTTGATGCAAGGGATTCATCCTTCACAGTGTGTTTTGTCTGTTTTAAGTATCTTCTCTTTTTCTGGTGATAGTCTTTTAATCCTAGTAACATGTATTCTTGCTGTGAATCCTAGTAACATGTATTCTTGCTACTTCTCTTAGAGAATCCCCATGTTTAACCACTACTGTTTTTCCTGATGCTCCCACTACCTGAGCAGGTCCTCTCCATTCATTTTCATTTTCTCTCTTATAAGAATGCCTCGTCTCCTTTACTGCTTCTTCAAATTTATGTTCTCTGACATTTTATTTAGAGCAATTCTTATTTTATTACAAGACTCATTTTTTGATAAACACTTCTCTGGCCTTATGCATTGTATTCAGTGTATCCTTACTATGCTTTCTTCATACCTTTCTCTCTGCTTGCAAGACTTGAACTTTCTTCTCTCATTAATTAGGCAAAGAAGGGTTTCCAAATACTAATTGGTTGGGGAGAAACCGCATTATTTATTAAGCAGTTCAAGCACTCACTACCCATCTCAATGTATGGACCAATCGCCCTCATCATCTTCATCTTTCTTAGCTTTCTTTGATTATGCCTACTGTCTTTTCACACAATCCATTGCTCATGGAGATTCTGGTGCTGTGGCCAATACTTTAATATTCCATCTTTCTGCCATCCTCCTTACTTTTTCATTTTGAAATTCTCCCCATTGTCTGATAATATTTTAGAAGGCGCTCCAAATATAGCAAACCACCCATCAAAAAGTGTCTTTATAATAGTTTCTGGTTTCTTGTCTTTTATCCAAAAAGCCTGGCAATACCTTGTTGCCATATCTACCATTACCAAGAACTTTCTCTCTTCTGTCTCTCCCACATCCATTGCTACAACTTCATTAAATGTCTTAATCCAAGAAAATCCCACTACCGGTTTAGCTGGGTTTCTTTTATATCTTTTACATACCTCAACTTGCGATTAAGTCCGTTAGTAACTTTTTTATTTCTTCTTTTTCCTTCTCTCTCAAACCATCACTCATTGTGCTTGTGTTAGCTTCCATATTCTATCTCCACTTCCGTGGCCAAGTTGTAGATGTAACTTCATCATTGCACCTTCAATTTCCCTCAGACTCTTTCCCTTCCAACCTTCTAATAATAATTCTTCTTCTACCTTCCTCCTCAAAATTGGTATTCTTAAATGGCGATCTGTCTTCGTAACTACCTTATTTCCCCTAATACTTCTATTTTAACATAATTCTCTTTTAAATTTATGGTCATCCCATTTTTACTCATGGTATTCTTACCACAACCATGGTACATCACCCTGCAAAATTTTTGTCTTCAAATAAAACTTTTGTTTTCAGTATCCATAGTGTTTCCATTACTCCTTTTCAACTTGTATGATGACTCACCGAAATTAAATACTTTATTAGAGTCTTTCTTAGTATCATTCATTCTCCTCAAATCTTCCTGTTTCAAACCCACAACAATGCATGCTAGTCACAGTTCTCCACAAACTGTTGACTTACATCCTGTGTCTAAAATTGCATCAACCTCTTCCCAAGATTCTTCTTCTATTTTGCTAACTTCTCCTATATAAAGTTTTTCTTCTTGTCCACTTTCTGATTTCTTCTTATTTTGGAAATTCTGAGGACAATCTCTGGCCCAATGCCATTCCGATTTGCATATAGCACACAGTGTTACTTTCCCTTCTCTATTTAAAGGATTTCTTCCACGTCTTCCTCAATTCATCTTTCCCCAATATCTTTGATTTTCCCTCCCTTTCCCAAAATTCGCACAACCTTCACAGTCCTAACCATTTCCTCACTATTCCTAATCCCCCTCAAATATTCTTTTCATTATTTGTGACACTGTTTTATGTTCAACTTTTCGACCACAAGCTGCTAATAATACCATTTTGTTTTTATCTTCTTTGAGATTGATTGTTCTAATTACATGAAAACCTTTTACTTCCCCTTCAAGCATGCTTTTCCCTAGTGCCTACTACACTCTGACTCTACCTTTTCATACCTAATTATAAAATCTCTCAACTTTTCACTAGATTCTCTTTCTATTTTAAAATAGTTTTTCATTTTACTGTATCTTTTAGATACACTTCATCTAGTTTGGATAGGATTATCTTTGAACCCTCTCTATCCTTAAGTTCATCTCTATCTATTCCTTCTGTTACTTCTAAAGCTT
This sequence comes from Macrobrachium rosenbergii, assembly GCF_040412425.1. Taxonomy (NCBI): domain Eukaryota; kingdom Metazoa; phylum Arthropoda; class Malacostraca; order Decapoda; family Palaemonidae; genus Macrobrachium; species Macrobrachium rosenbergii. The sequence continues at coordinate 84,441,904 of NC_089744.1, read as the reverse complement.
TCCTTTTTAAGCTCATTCTTATCTCTATCCCCGGATATTTCACTTCTCCACACACCACAAGCCAATCTTCGACTTGTCCTCTCCATCCTTTAAAATCGCCCTGTGCCCCGTCCATTTTTAATGAACCACGCTCTGCTACCACTTGAAAATTTTGCTAGCCTAACCTGTCCTTAAATGATTCAATTATGTGATCCACTCACCTGTTCATGTTGTTCTTTTTTCACTATGCAATCTAGCTTATGACAACAAAAACCACCAAACAGACTTACAACCCAACTATTATCGACCTAACCTTCAGAGAGCTCTCTCTACCATGCCACCATTTGTTCAACACTCCCACCCCTGTTTGTTTACCTTTTTCTCCCTCCCGCCATTTTCCTCCTATGATGTCACAACAAGAAGATACTTTTTAAAAATAAGGAATGCTTTGCTATAAAAACGTCTTACAAAATTAAATATGTGCTTTCTTTTTATACGTTTTTTGTAATGCCCATACCACTTCACTAGTGCAGAAAATAAAAATAAAATAATGATTAACTTATAAAACTAACATATAATCAGTAGTGTCTAGAAACAGAAACAATGGCAGGGTAAAACCATCTGCCACGGTCATCCCAGTTTTTGGAAATTCCACCAGGAATGGGCAACCCTTCATTATTACATTCTAACCCATTCTGTAAGGGACCTGTTTGAGAGTGTGTTGTGGCTCAACTCAGGCATACCACCAACAGAATTG